>NW_028301552.1:25337500-25407500 GCF_042242905.1 Orbicella faveolata
ACTGATAAGGCAGTGTAGTCCATCAATGTATCAGAGAGAATTAGGTCCCCCGACACTGTAAACACACCTTGTGATGGTATTGAACCACCTTATAACAGACCCTGCTGGGTCAGTTCGAAAAAAACTTTCCCTTACACACTGACGCTAAACATGCATATTTCTACTTTGCAAATGACCCAGCATGATACTGCTAGCTGAATTGGGAAACCTACATCAGTCTTATTTCTCGACACCCTGCAAGCAGAGCCTCTTTTATCTCTTTTTGCTTTATTTCTTATTACACAGAAATAGGTACAAAGCGTATGTACCGTAAGAAAAGGTTCTGCTTGCAGGGTGATTTCTCGAATCATCAGTTCATCTAAATTGTATAATAACATTGCCTGGAGAAAGACTGAATGTTTCTAACTCTACACCAAAGAGTGGCTCTGGAAACTAATCTTGATATCTGGGACGAAGTAAATCTTATTCTTTTTAACCACGCAGCCATGGGCCGAGCGCGGTTCTAGGTTTACACGGGGTTTTTTTTTTTGTTCGCCAGTGACCAGACCCAAACATCCTCTCGGCCAAATTTTGAATCACGCAACCTGTGATGTCTATTTGCCAAAAGCTGTTGAAACATTAACACATGGACAATGTTGCAGATATTGTTTTCTTTATTGTGTGTAAAATATATTTTCTTTTGGTTTTATCGAAGCGTTGGCTCGAAGGGAATAATAAATACGCTAAAAAAAAGGTATTACATCAGCCATGGAATGCGCTGACGTTGCATCTTTCACTTTCGCTACGTGACAAATAGATCGTGTTTACTTTGCAAGTTTATTCTGCCAGGAGAGACAGTTTTTAGTATTCCAAGTATTTTTCCTATTTTTAGACTAGAGAAGTGAATTGCTGTGCTGGTCTATTGAAGCTAGTTCAAAGATCGGAAGGAAACTTAAACATTTGCAAGCCAAGCAAAGAACGTGTCAGAACATGCAAGGATTACATCATTGGTAGGGAAATAACCACCGTTCTAAAGATAGCCATGGATAATATTTCTTGAATTATGTGACTCGTGTGACTACCCATGGAAAAAATTAATTGAATTTAAATTTAATTTAATCTTGACTTTTAAGAAAGAAAGCTGTTTTTAATAGTGTTATCGCATCGTTCGCATCATTCATGCCCATACATATCCCAAAAAAAGTCCCAGATTAAGACTATTACGTCATCAGAGATTTCACAACGGCTACGACTGATGGTGCAATAGTACAGTTTGTGTTGATCAAGTGATATGATGTCTACAGTAATAAATGAATCATCAAGGACTGCTTTGGCATGTGCACTGCGTTGCGACTGTAGTGCTAAGAAAACGGTTAAATTATAAAAGCGTGGTTATAAGATCTAACAGATCTTTTTTTTTGTTTTGTCAGTGACCAGACCCGAACTTCCTCTTGGCCAAATTTTGAGTCACGCAACCTGTGATGTTTACTCGCCAAAAACTGTTGAAACATTAATACAAGGACAATGTTACGGATATTGTTTTCTTTATTCTGGGTAAAATATATTTTCATTTTGCTTTGTTGAAGCGTTGGATTTGAGGAGAAATAATAAATACGCTAAAAAAAGGTATTACATCAGCCATAGAATGCACTGACGTTGCAGCTTTCACTTTTGCTACATGACAAATAAGATCATGTTTACTTTGCAAGTTTATTTTGGCAGAAGTGACGGTCATTAATTTATCTGCAATTTGCGAGTATTTCTTGTGGTTTGACGCATATGAAGTAAATTCTTTGGCTGTTTCATCGTAGCAAGTTCAGTGATCAGAGAGGGTTGTCCAATACTGTTGAGTAGATTCCATCGGAAAAAGGGATCTTACGAATCATTCGACTCGACAAATGGAGAATGTTATTGATGATCCGACAGGTTGAGTTGTCGATTGGAAAATCGCACCTCATTATTTCACGTTATTCCTGTGGCAGGGCCCCAGTGTAACATTGTCAATTCGATCCATTCATTTGATTCGTGGAACGGAGAATTTTATTGATGATGCGACAAGTGGAGTTGTCGATCAGAAAATTGCATCTCATTAGTGGGACTTAGAAAATATTTCACGATATTCTTGTGGTAGGGCCCTGCTGAAACTTTGTCTATTCGATCCATTCGTTCGATTCATCGAATGGAGAATTTTATTGACGATCCGACAAGTGGAGTTGTCGATTGGAAAATTGCATCTCATTAGTGGGACTTAGAAAATATTTCACGATATTCTTGTGGCAGGGCCCCGGTGAAACTTTGCCGATTCAATCGATTCGTTCGAGTCGTCAAATGGAGAATTTTATTGACCATCCGACAAGTGGCGTTGTCGATCAGAAAATTGCATCTCATTAGTGGGGCAGGGCTTTCTGATCGATTTGTTTGAATCGTCAAATGGAGTCATTTTATGACAAACCGGCAAGCAGATTTGTCTCTATCGAAAATATTGCTTTTCATTTAGCGGTTCTTAAGAAATACTTTAAGATAACCGCTTGTTTTAGGGTTTCTATGAAATGTTATTGTTTGAGGCCTTCTCTCACTGAGCTGCGTACGCCGGTTGGTTGTACCGATTATATTTTTGATTAGCTTTGATGTTTAGTCGTCTTTTGACAAAAGTACTTTAATTATCGTCATTCTATTTTATTAATTGAGTCTGAGCCCCTTGATTTTTGCTGGTAGAGGCATCTCAATCTTGCATCACAGACCGTGATCTTTCTTGTGTGCACCAGGAATGTGTGCAGCTTCGCCATCAGCGCACGCTTGCACTGTGACAAAATACAAAGTCATAGTTCACGTTCATGCAGAGTGTTGTGCGTGCTTTCTATTAGCGAGATTTTTCACGCTGATGTAGACAAAAAATTCGAAACGTACCAGAAATTTATTCCGATTGTCATACGTTGTCATCGGTCAGTTCACGGCAGGGTCATTGCGATAGAAAACTTGTTATGTTTGGCTTTATACTACCTTTGGTGTTTCTAGAACGAGGAATATTCATATCTTTATGTCCTTTTCCACTGTGCTTTTGTTATAGCAGCATTTTGTCAATTGTCAATCATTGATTCATCGATAAGAGTATTTTTGCGATATACTACGGATATGTTAGTGGCGTAAATGATCATGCAAAACGCATCTGTTTATGTCCTCTTTCACCGTGCTTGAATGACCATGCAATGTTTAGTTTATACTACCTTTGGTGTTTTTAGAACGAGGAATATTCATGTATTTATGTCCTCTTTCACCGGTGTTTTTAGAACGAGGAATATTCATGTGTTTATGTACTCTTTCACCGTGCTTTTCTTATAGCAACATAAATGACTATGCAATGTTTCGTTTATACTACCTTTGGTGTTTTTAGAATGAGGAATATTCGTGTGTTTATGTCCTCTTTCACAGTGCTTTCGTTATAATAGCCTGTGAATGAATCGACAACGTTGGACCGCCGGGTCTGTTGTTACTAATGAGATGCGATTTTCCGATCGACAACATCCACGTTTCGCAGTCGTGTCCATTCGACGAATCAAACGAATCGGTCGAATCGACAACGTTGGATCGCCAGGTCTGTTGTCACTACTGAGATGCGATTTTCTGATCGACAACATCCAGGTTTCGGGTCGTGTCCATTCGATGAATCGATCAAATCGATCAATCCGACAGGCTTTATATCCAGCTAATAGCTAATGAGATGTAATTTTCCGATCAACAACGAATACAAAGTTCTCTTTTCCAATGAAATCTACTCGACAGTATTGGACATGAGTGTGATCATAAGGAAAATTTAATATTTGCAAGCCAAGCAAAGAACGTGTCAGAACGTGCAAGGATTACATAATTGGTAGGGAAATAACGACCATACTAAAGGTAGCCATGGATAACGGAACTCTTGAATTGTGACTCATGTGACTACTTTGCTAGCCCTTTACTCATGGAAACACCAATTAAATTTAATCATGACTTTTAGGAAAGAAAGCTGTTGTTAACTGCATTGTTATCGAATTGTTCGTATTGTTCATGCTCATACATATCCCAAAGAAAGTTCCAGATTAAGACCATTACGTCATCAGAGATTTCACAAAAGCTACGACTGATGGTGTGGCGGGTCTAAAACACAGGTCACAGGTCATTGTTTTACCAATACTGGAATAACCCTAACCCCTTCCTAATGCTAACCTTAGGCCTAAGTACTAGACTAAGACAATGTTTTAGGCCTAAAATACTACACTAAGGCATTGTTCAGGTTTAACGTTAGTATTAGTAAAGGTTTAAGGTTGTTCCTGTATTGGTAAAACAATGACCCGTGACCTGTGTTTTAGACCCGCCACTGATGGTGCAATAATACAGTTTGTGTTGATAAAGTGATGTGGTGTCTGCAGTAATAAATGAATCATCAAGGACTGCCGTGGAATGTGAACTGCATTGCAACTGTAGTGCTAAGAGAACAGTTAAATTTAAAACCGCGCTTATGAGATCTAACAGATCTCCTTGTTCTTAAAAGCTCCCCTTGATAGGTATTGATATTTCACATGATAGGCTGGGCGACCCACTCTTCCATTAGAAGCTGATAATCCATACAGTTGGCAAAGCCTTATGGGACATACTGAGGTGCATGTATCTGCTCTTATGGCAAACGTTTCCCATCTGTGTAGTAAGTGTTGAATTTGTCTCACCAGCAATTCAAGAGGCAGAATTCTCTCAGCATTTGCTCGCGCACCTCTCTCCAATGAATAACTAAACGGTGAACAGAATGGTAGTTGCAAGTTTCGCCCCATGGCAAGTTCGCTCCCACTGAGTTCACCCCTACATCGACTCAACTTGATCAGGCTTGTCCCAAACCAAATCGTGTTTGTTCCCACGTCAGCATTGGACTGTTCAATCTTGAATTCTTAAATTCAGTCTTGAATCCTTGAAATGTGAATGGATGTTAATTAACATGTTCAAGTCAAGCATGTGATGTAATCAGTCAGCCACTGACTCGACTTACTCAGACTTGCGAACGAAGCCAACTTACACTTTGAACATGAAACCTTGAGCTAACTTTTTATTCAAACTTACTGCAATAAAAAGTTTTAAACGCAGTTTAATAAAAAGTTTTAAATGCAGTTCATACTTTTAGGCATCATTTATCTTTCAAGGTCAACCGGTCTATCAAGTTGCACAAGTTAAGTGTAAGTTAAGTAAAAGTCAAGTACTTAGTACAGACTATAGCAAGTGTTTTTGGTCGCGTATATCGGTTTGGTGGCATATATTTGGGCATTTATTTCACATATCTCCGCGGTTTACACAAATATGTGGCCCTTTAAAAATGCGTATATACGCAATCTAAATGGTCGTATATGTGGGCTTAAACCCGATACATAACGTATGTAAACAAGTATACGCAGCAGAAAAACCCGCGTATACACTGTTGTAATTTTGAAACGAATGGCCAACCATAATTTTTAATGTATTTCATATAATTATTCACTTTCACACCTATATTTTTTACACGTCCCCTTGGTTTAAAGGTTCAGTTCTCATGTATATATGCATGCCTAACCATAAGGTTTTCTCATGGCCAGAAAGAAAAAAAATTGCATGACCGTGACTTTGATACAACACCTACACAACATGAACCTAATACGACTCAGCATGAACCAAATACACATGAACATGAACACATGAACCAAATACCTTGTTTTGACAGGTGTCAATTGACTATAACATGGATGTCCAATATCAAAGAAGGACGCTATAAACCAAGGCTGCATGTCTCTGTCAACCTATTAGCTAGAGTATGGCCGCCATCTTGTGTGAGTTGCCGTCCCTGTTGTCGTACCCATGAGCAATACTGCTAGCCATGATAACCATGAGAAAATCAATTCATGGGCTTCCTTTTCTTTCCTATATGGGTATGGAGCTCTGCTTGGTGACCTTTAGGGCCGCCGGAGCTCCACTAAAAAGTCATTATTGATGGCTTATTAAACCCACTTTCAGTGTTACGTACGTAGGGACTTTCTTTTGACATGCCATCTTTCGACATGCTATGTAAAAAATGTAAGCACAACTGACTTCTTTACGGTCAAACTCAACTTTTAGTCATGAAAGATGGATTTACTTGACATCAAACTAAGGCTTCAAGTATCAAGTAGTCATTCTGTGAGACATCAATCCACTGTTTTAAATGTTTACATCTTTCAATTATTAAAGGCGGGTTTCACGGTTCAGCACATGTCTCCAAATCAAAATACTTTAGTTCACTTCTTATCAGTGTTATCACTTTAACAACCCCACTCAGATGTAGTTCAGTAATCACATGCTATAGTTTTTTGTGGCAGACTGACGGATGACCAAAATTTTCAA
Source organism: Orbicella faveolata (assembly GCF_042242905.1). Taxonomy (NCBI): domain Eukaryota; kingdom Metazoa; phylum Cnidaria; class Anthozoa; order Scleractinia; family Merulinidae; genus Orbicella; species Orbicella faveolata. The sequence goes on from NW_028301552.1 coordinate 25,343,852, forward strand.
AAGATTTCAGTGGATTTTACCTATGCTGTTGAATGTTGAATTAGTGTTGACCTCTACAATTTATTCTATGGTTTATGATTTTATGGCTATTTGCAAGTGAAATTAGGTAACTTGCTTAAGGTCATTCCACTGAAATAGAACCTGCACTGACATTTTTGTGAAACTTTGCCTATTGATTGTTTATATTATAGGAACTTAAATTCTGAAATAAAAATGAGGGGTCCCCATGTTCGTTTAGGAGCAACAGCACCTTGTTTATACCCATATAAATCCTTATAAAAGCACCACGATTATAGTCATGATTGCTTGCTAAATTCACGTTTCCGACGATTGCCTTTTGTTCTATACTGAGAATTGGTCCATATTTATTTTACACAGAGAAATTTATTACTCAATTGAAAACAGAAAAAAATGATAGGTCGCCAAACTCGTTTGCGAGAAAATGACAATTTACCTCTATGGCGAGGTCCAATGCATACGCGCTAATCACGCGTGAAATTATGCGCAGTAGGGATGCGCAATGCAATACTGGGGAATGACCTTAAATTAGTTCTTGTTGTAAAATATAATGAGTCCATAAAAATTACCCACCAATCTGCTTTTACCATTAGCTACTATAACAGACTGCATCACTTAGCTGTCCTGCTGGGAAAAGCTCCACTGAAGTTCTTATAAACAAAGCTACTGATCGAATTGTCAAAATCAAACCTTCCATCATGGACAAAAGCAGTTGAGACATGTTCTTTAATTGGGGATGTGAACCATTGTGAACTATTGAAATGTAATGTCTTGCTCATGTGAACCATCCAGAATTACACTCCAAAATCCAAAATCATGTAAGCCATGAGAGTAAGTTTGAAAACATTACCAAAATGCCAATTTTTTTGTGCAGATAAAAAGTTCCACTACTGAAATTGAGCATGTTACTACAGGAACAGGTTTACAGACACACAGCTTCACTCAAAGTATAAAAAGACAGTTTCTTTTTTTTTATTTCATTGTTCCCGCAGCAATACCTGTTTTTTTTGCTTGTGTTAACAATCAGATGCATTTATATTTTGTTCCATTGCCTTTAGCTTGTCATGATGATGTTCACAGAGGCAATGAAGGTGTTAACAGGTAAGCCAAGAAAAGACTGGGAATGAGTATGAAAAATTCAGGGTATATGACAAATTTAGCCCTTCTCGAACTTGATTTTTTTCTTCTAAAGAACACGGTAAAGAGATGCACAGGAAATATTGTATTTTCTCACAATGTATTGCTACTTTGAACCCTGAATTCTCGCCAATAATTAACCTATGTGACATAATAATCGCGCTCTACTGGTGTGCAACAGGATTTATAGTTTGCTAAACAATGATGCTAAGTACTACTGAAGAGATAGAACAGTGATGATGCTGAGAAAGCTTCACACTGTGTAAAATATATTTCAGACAATCATGGCCAAAAGCAGTTGAGACACTCCCTGAAAAAAAACCTGTTTCATTGAACGCGTGAGTTTTTCAATCTCCAGTTTTCACGTTTTGACCCCCTCTCCCCTTTTCAACGTTGTAACACATGACAGTGTTCACAGAGCGTATTTCAACATTGAAAAGGGGAAGAGGGGGGGTTGGCTATCGACAAAACAGATGCTTTTTTTTAATTACGGAAGGACGCCGATAGAAAGTGTTTGTTTTGCCCAAATGTGTCAACACTTTTGTCCATGATTATTGATAAAACTAGGCTTGGTATTACACTTCATAAGATGAAACAAATTCTTTTTTTGCTGTATATCGCAACCAAACTTGTTGGATTAACCTAATCACAATGCTGCTACTTCCAGAGGTTTTCAATTCACCAAAAAATAACTCATCCATGCCTTGCCTGCTTATGCTTGCTAGAGCAAAATTGAATATCAAAATGGCTCCAAACGCAACCTCTTGCATACCTCACTGTAAGCTTATTTGCTGCAGATGACTGATGAAGTATAAAACACTTAGTTCGTACTGTAAATGAAAATGTGTAACATCATTTCACGTTGAATATTTAAAAAGCATGAAATGTGACCAACTTACAAGAGGCTGGCAAAAGCGGCACAGATTGAGTGGCAGTCTGATTCGCTTTGTAAATAAGAACGGCTCAAAAGCAAAGTACTTCAATCATGCAAAACTCTTTTGCTGAAAACTCTTTGTCCCGAGAGAAAAGAGCTGCTGATAACATCACCCTATTTCACTCTTTCCACTGGAAGTGTTTATCCAACGACCACACATAAATGCTGTGATCGAGTCCTGAAAACAGTATTCAAATTTTGTTATCTTTTGATCTCATTTCTCAGTAGTATTCTGCACTTCAAATTGATGCCGAGAATACAATACAATACAAATTTTATTAGCACTCCCCATGGGGGCTTTTCAGTTCTAATACTACTAAATAAGTTACATTAAAATGACAATGAAATAAATCAACATACCAAGGAATTATAAAAATGATATGAAATAAGGTAGAATTATGTGACAATGTTGTATTATGAAGATAAAAATTCACGTAAGAGTTTACCTCATAATCTTCATTTAAAAATATTCAGAGATAAGCTTAGCTTAAGATTTCTATCTAAACTATTCCATAATGACACTGTTCGATAGTAGAAAGTCCTTTGTCCTGTAGAGGTCTTAAAAAGAGGAATGTTTAAAAGTTGTGAATTTCAAGCCTTACAGCCACTTATCTCCGCTCACTTTAAAAAGAGTTTGTCCAGTCATGCATTTAAAAGCAAGCACAGCGTCACGATAATACAGCTGTGATTTAAATAGCAACCAGCATACTGTAACTGGTTTAGGACTGGGGTCACGAGATCAAACTTTCTGGTATAATTTTACTAATTATTCAGGCAGTGAAGTTCTGCACTGCTTGAAGTTTGAAGAGATTAGTAGTTGCTGCATATGACCAGACCGATGAACAATAATGTAGTTTTCTTCAAATTACCCGATACTGAAGGAGTTACATGGTATTGAAACAAATAAATCCTGAGTGTGGTTGCTTTCAGAACTATGGTGAGTTAAAATTTCTTTCTTGGTATAGGATTGATTTCCTGCCAATATATTGCCTTTGGAAACTTCCTTCTTTGGTTCTTGATTGTTTTAGTAGTAGTAATAACAATAATAATAACAATGTTTTAATGCAGAAAGTAAAATTTTCTGTCTCATTAGCCCGTTAATGTATGTGGCCACGTCTACCATTCCACTGCCTCTTGAAAGTAAACTTGTAGATTACACTGTGAAGTGACTGCTGAGGAGATGGCTACTGATCCCTTTTCTCTGTCCACTTACAATTAATCAACCCTCAAATACCCTAATATTCAGCATTCCTCTGTATTAAGTCCCATTATATTTGTTCACTAGATCCCCACAAATAAACCCATAATGACTATACCATGATAAGGTGACCCATGATATAGTGACTCTCACCTGCTTGAGGTCCACCAAACACTGGGTTATAAAGTGGCACAAGTGGGCAACTGAAAATGATCGACGTGAAAATAAGCGTTGATGCAAATAACCAGCAAAATTAAATATCACTGTTTTTGACGTCAGGAGGGAGGGTACGTACATTTGTCTCCAGCAAACTGGACTTGTTCCTTCGAGCAAATTGTTATGAACTGCTGAATCTGGCTGAAGATTAATTCAAAGTCTCCGTAATTTGGTAAAGATAACTTGACCAACCTGTGCAATATTAATGCAATCTCACATTAGTAAAAAAGAATTAGGAGATGAAACGCATTCATCCCCTTAACAAAGGGTAAATTTTAGAAATCCTGCTGGTTAGAAGGGAAAGAGAAACTCACAACAGCGCCATGAATGCCAATGAATGCTGATCTGGATCAAGAGATGCAATCGCAGCATCGAGCTGGCCAGCACACTTGACTAACAATTCATTAGATCTGTTTAAATAATCTGCTAGTTGTACGTAGTTCTTGTCAGAAGAAATCGAGCGTACAGTTGCGAGGAAGTCCTCCATTTTCGCCGTGTTATCTACCTCGTCCCCAGGCGGCGTTGTATCAAGCGGTGAACAGGGAGCGCCAGGGCTGATGGTTAGGTACACCACAGAGTAACCACACTAAACCACCCCATGTGTTCGCGTTAAGCTGCCCTTGGCAGCAGGTATATTTTGCAGGTTGCAGGTTGAAATTTAATTGTAACTAGAAAACCGCTGGCACTAAAAATAATTAATGACCTATATACTCGTCAGGGGTTCTTACATAAAGTAGTTCGCCTCAGACTTTCACATAGTGAAAACACGATCGATCCGCCGTAAGTACTTATCGATCGACACGCTGAGGCCAGTGAAATCTCTGCAAAGCCATCTGAATGGCCGCTCCACAGATGTTTCCATTGATTCCAGATTTGGCCCGGGTCTTCCCTCAACAACAGAAGATTGCCATCACAAATGAAGCAAATAAGTAAAGAAATGAAATAATATAAGATTTTACCCGAAGAAATATACTAGCACAAGCTCAGTGTGCTTTCATTTTGGTACTCACAAGGAAGAAACCAAATTCAGCAGATATTTCAGATGATATTTCAGATGTTTCTTCAAAAACAATAATTCATTGCAGGTTTAAAATCATGGGAATATACCCTCCTCCCATCGCTTCCGCCGGTTTGGCACTTAAGGTGGCCGAACACAGTTTTCAAGCGCCTATGCCTAATTCACCATTACTTTTAAGCTATTTATGCCTTGGCGCCCGTTTTTTGCCAGAGTCAAGGTTAACCACAGAAGGGTTTATTCTCGCATTTTGGCTAAGGTGTGTGCTGTTGCCATGGTAACGGGGCTGGTTAAAAACAAGGCTTAAAAAATGGTTTTTGTTTATTTAAAAAAAAATCCAGTCGTAAATTTTTTTTTCATCATTTGCCCATTACGAATTGACATTAAATCCCTTCTGTCAACACTGTTCTAATAAAATTTTGACATAGGCGATTTTCGTAATTCGCCGTAAATCGTTTTCACTGGATGTTCTGTATTATTAAAAATTCCTTATGTCAAAAGTAAGATTTTTTGCAATGGATCATTCACGTGGTTTCTGAACTATTTTTTTGCCAAATTTCTTGAAATTCTAACGACTGGATCGTCAGAAATCGGCAAGTTTCCGCAAAAGCAATCGGTCTCAATTTTTCCAGCAGCTGCGCATGCGCTGCATTTAACTGGGTTCTTTCGGTAACGAAGAAAAAGCTAAGAATTGTTGGGTTCTTTGCGTCCTTACCTCTTCTAACATAACTTTGTAATAAAAGACTAAAGCCATCAATACACTGCGCTCAATAATAGAGAAAAATAGCAAAGATAGTGCGGGTGTTGAGTAAATAAAATGATCGCTCTATTGACGGCATGTTTGTTTTTGCAATCCTTGTGCGCGCGCTCAATTGCATCAGCAAAAGCGCGCGCGAAAACTGTGTTCGGCCACCTTAAGGTAATTCCTCTGAAATAAAAGTGACAATAGATTTTTGTTCAAACTTTGCCCGCTGAATATTTGTCATATGATAACTTCAATTTTGAAATAAAAAAGGGGGGTGCCCATGCTCATTAAGGAGCAGTGAGGCATTGAAAATGCCCCATTTTGGCATTATTTAATGCTTATTATAAGAACGCATTCCCAGTAATTGTAAAATCTTTGTGAACCCAGACTCACAAGAACACGCATTAAACTACAGTCAATACATTGTGTCGGACACAAATAAACATTTTAAGTTTGATTCAGGCAGAAAGCTTAAGCCTTGATTAAAAATTTGAACCAAATTTCTTGACGTGGTTACCGACTGCAAAATAGAAAAGACCATAGTGTATCTGCTATTTTCTTATTTATTCAATTTTCAGCCATAGAAATTAGATCAGTCTTTTCTCACGCAAAGCTTATGATTAGTTGATTACAATGACTGGAACAACATTGGGGTGCCCGTGCTCGTTGGTGAGCTAGAGCCATTTTTCGGCTGACAGAGCTCAATATCAAGGCAAATCCGTCATGTTTTTAATATGCGCGTGCACGAGCGCGCGCTAATGACGCCGTAAATTATGCGCAGTAAGGATGCGCAATGCAAATGTGAGGAATGACCTTAAGTGGCAGCCACCTTTCTGAGCGATTATAAACAGTGTCATGTAACAGTCACGGTAAGTCTACCACCTGTACGTTTCTTTTAAGTGCCAGTGGTTTTCCAGCTATAATTAAATTTCAACCTGCAACCTGCAAAATATACCTGCCGAATTCAAGGCATGCAGACCGTTTCAAATTTACCAATCAGCGCCTGACATGCCGGGGCACGGCAGGTATATTTAGCAAGTTGCAGGTTGCAGGTTGAAATTTAATTATAACTGCCAGCCAGCGGTTTTCCAGTTATAATTAAATTTCAACCTGCAACCTGCAAAATATACCTGCCGCCTTGAATTCCTTTGGTCGCTGAATTTGGCACTGATCATATTGAGAAAGCTGTTTTCGTGATTTCAGCATCGATTTTCTCGGAAAATGTTGGAGGGATGAAGCTCAAGTTCTGCGAAGAGATAGAGAAAAATCGCATCGATCAACAACCGTCCCATTCAGGTGAGATTTTCAGTGTTTTGGCGTTAATTCTAGTTTGAACTGGAGTAGGTCGTGACTGACGGCCGCCAAGTTGCAAGCCTTGTCTCGCTCTCTTGTCTTACCGGTATCCGACCAAAAGTAATTTCGTAAAAAACGTTTCAGACGGCCCCGGAAGGCGAAAAAACACCACACGAGTCGATTAACTTTTCATTACCGAGAGGTAATTTAGATATGCAATTTTCAGAGCTTTATTCATAACCCTCATAGATTCTGTTCACTTAGGGTGGTTGGCCTGTGGGTACACACTCCGGTGGGGCGAATGTTTCCAGAGTGGGAAAACGATAAGCCGCACTTTTGCTCGCTTGGCATTTTTCAATGACGTCGAGGTTTAAATCGCAAATATAGAAGCAAATAGAACACTGATAAGTCGACATTGGGACATTTCTTAGCCAGCCTATGCAAAACAAAAAAAGCATAAAACCAATCGAAAGGCTGACCGGACGGTTCAAAAGGGTAAATTTAATGCCCAATACTTCTAACCTTCTTCAGGGGCTACACTGAAAAAAACGGTTACAGAATTATAGATGATACTCAAGGAAACATGTGACATGATTGGTTGACAAAAATAGAGAAAATGAAACATGTACTAAAGCGGATACATAAAAAAATAAATAAATAAATGGATTAAATTTCGTCACGCCTGTTTAACCCAGAAGGTTCAAGGGTCTTGCCCTTTGAGATCAGAAATGTTTCTCTTGCATTGCGAATAGCGTCCCTATTTGAGTTGATGAGTTCGAGAGGAACGAGTTCTATGTTGTCCATAGAATGGGCAGGAAGGGTAAAGTGATCTGAAACGACGTTGGGTTGATCAATGTGTCGTTGTGTGATGCCTTTTTCGGTTGCGCGTCTGTGCTCACCAAATCTGTCGCTGAGATGACGTTCAGTCTCGCCTACATGCTATGTATTGGACGTTGCATTTGCTGCACTGTGTCATATAAATGAGATTAGAAGAAGAGCAAATGATGTGATGTTTTTCATAGCAGCTAATTATATGAAGCTGTAAGTCCAGACGTATGACCCTGGGCGTCAGTGTTTCTTCTGGCACTTTACAATTTATGTCGTGTACGTCTTTGTTCGTTGGTAGACAAAAAAGTGTAAGACGTGGTTCCCTCTGTAATGAAAGGACACGTTTTGCAGCTATTTCTGTGACAACGGAAAGCTCCCAGAGCCGAGTGGGGGGTTTGTCTGTGGTGTTTGGCCCTGACCAGTAAGTCACGTAGGTTTTTGCAACGGCGGTATGGTATACGAGGAGGAGAAGAAAATGCTGCTAGGCATCGCTGGAAGAATGTTAAGGTTTCTGGAAATGACTTGACGTATATTTTAGGCTGGATTAAACGCTTGCCCATAAAAAGATTGGCGTAAGAGGGGGCCATTTTTGTCCCCAGCGCGTCCATTAAATGTGAAAGTGTTATTCATTAAGATTAACCGAATAAGATCGCAGGGTCTTGTAGTCTTGATAGTAGGATTTGTCCGTCTGTCCAGAAAATCACTGCAAGCTTGGATTCCGTCCTTGTGGGGTATGTTCGTATAAAGTGATGTTGCATCAAGTGTTACAAGTAGGACACCATTGGGAAGTTGACCAATGTTGTTGAGTTTGTTGAGGAAGTGGGTAGTGTCTTTTATGTAGGAGGGAAGTTTGGTGACTAGTGGTTTCAGATCGACTATAGGACGACCAGGATGACCTTGTTTGTGTATTTTTGGAATGGTGTAAAAGCGCCCTGGCTTAGGAGAGTTTTCTTTGAGGTAGCTTCAGTGTAGCCCCAGAGAAAGGTTAGTCCTGTCTAACCGAAATATCGGGCATTAAATTTACCTTTTTCAGCCGTCCGGTCAGCCTTTCAATTGGTTTTATGCTTTATTTTACACTGCTGATCCTGATCTAAACCAAGATCGGGCTTCACTGCGCTGCTGTTTGTACAAGTGGTCCTTGCATTACAGTTTACCCTGCAGTTTACCTTTATGCAAAACAAACAAGTGCACCACGGGGGTATTATTTTTGTGAAACGCTTTCTTGTTGAATTTAGCTGTAGCTAGTATTCATCAACAGATAAGTGGAAAGATTCTAAAGGAAACGTTAATCCATTTTCAAATACGCGTCGCCGTCATCCTTATGTGAGATGTCATGGTGCCATAGAAAAAAGTTGCGACAGGATGGTGTAATTTTTAAAAGTACGTCTTCTTATTTTTATTTTTGTCATAATAATCTTTACCACCGTTTATGTACAATATAATTTACATAATATATGCAGCGCGAAATTTAACGGGTTAGTTGTTTCGTAGGAGGGCTTTGTTTCTGTGGCGGCAAGATGATACGAGTTCATTACGTTTGTAAAGTGTTGATAGCTCGGATTGGCAGATGATAAGGAATTTTTCTTTAAGGCAAAGGTTACATCTTTTGCTTGAGCTGTTATACGGCGAGTGTGATGGGAGAATGCGCCAGGAAATAAAGTGTTCGATGTTATTGTGTTTGAGGGTCCAGATGTGCTTGCTGAGTTCGGTCGAGTTTCTGTGTTTAGCGTGGCGGAATGATGCGGTGTGGTTTCTGTCACTAGGGTTGGTAACGCTACCTGACAAATAGGGGCGTCTGACATATAGGGGCGTCTGACATATAGGGGCGCTATATCAAAATACCAAAAGTTTATCATTACCTCTGCATGGTTAATGTGTCACACTACCAATAAATGGTTTGTGTTAAAATGACAGCTTTTGACTTCTAGTCAGTAGCGACTATTAGAGGAAGGAAAAGACTAATAATAAATCGGTTTGCTGAGCTGAGGTTCGAAGAATGGAGGTGTCAAGAAATCTAGATTCACTAGATCCACAAATTCAAGTCTCCGTATGAATAATGTGGAGCATTTTTCAGGATTTCGTAATTCTTAAGAGATCTATAAATGGCTGAAGTCTCCTACACGTATTGCCACTCAAGTTCAGTAAACTTTAATTTGAATGGGGCGATCTGTTTCTCAAATTGTTACAGAATTGATCCAAATAACTTAAGCCACGCGCGGATCTGGGCTGTTAGGTTTTGGTGAATTCATAAATGCTTCATGTTTTCAAAATTGATTAATTTATCTCGTAGTCTCTTTCGCAGCCGTTATTGTGAAGGAATCTGCATCGTATCTATGACGGGAAAAATACAATACTGATCATTTTAAATGTCACGCAATAAAAAAATAAATACAACACCAATACAGTACCAGTGGATAAAGTCAAGAAATAGATAAAGAAGATCATTATTTTTCTTAGTGTTAGGTCTTTGCGTTTTCCCAAACTTAAGACATTCGTATAACTGTTTCGCACGAAATTACGGAGCTCACAGTATGGAAACGCCGTGTTGGAATACTTTCGTGGTCAACCAATATGGCGGCCGGAAATAATCTGGAGCTTATTTTCGCTATCTAGGCTACTGATTATCTGTATTGAAAAAAGGAGCATTTACAATTAAGCACTTTTCCTAATGCTCTAACTTCTAAAAAGGCTAAATAACTTGAGATAGTTATATATTTTTCTACAAACGCGATCGTAACTCTGTGTCACGCTCAACTGCCATCAAAATACGCGTGGTTGAAGTGTAAACAGATATAAATTAACCGTCTCTTATGCCTGGCTCTCAAGTTTTGTTTTACGTGCATGTATTTAGAGAGGTAAGATTGGAGATATTAATAATTGCCATTTACGACAAACAGCATATATTAATGTTTCTGCATTTCTCTTGTATACTTCACGCACCTGACATATAGGGGTACATGACAAATAGGGGCATCTGACATATAGGGGCATCTGACATATAGGGGCGTCTGACATATAGGGGCACATGACATATAGGGGCATCTGACATATAGGGGCACCTGACAAATAGGGGCGTCTGACATATAGGGGCATCTGACATATAGGGGCGTCTGACAAATAGGGGCGTCTTACAAATAGGAGCATCTGACATATAGGGGCACATGACATATAGGGGCATCTGACATATAGGGGCATCTGACAAATAGTCATCTGACATATAGGGGCGTCTGACATATAGGGACATCTGACAAATAGGGGCACATGACATATAGGGGCATCTGACATATAGGGGCATCTTACAAATAGGGACGTTTGACAAATAGGGGCGTCTGACATATAGGGGCATCTGACATATAGGGGCGTCTTACAAATAGGTGCATCTGACAAATAGGGGCATCTGATATATAGGTGCACATGACATATAGGGGCACATGACATATAGGGGCATCTGACATATAGGGGCATCTGGCAAATAGGGTCTTCTGACATATAGGGGGATCTAACAAATAGGGGCATCTGACATATACGGGCGTCTGGCATATAGGGGCATCTGACTAATAGGGGCACATGACATAGGGGCATCTGACATATAGGGGCATCTGACAAATAGGGGCGTGTGACAGATAGGGGCGTCTGACATATAGGGGCGTCTGACATATAGGGGCACATGACATATAGGGGCATCTGACATATAGGGGCATTTGACAAATAGGGGCGTCTGACATATAGGGGCATCTGACATATAGGGGCATCTGACATATAGGGGCGTCTTACAAATAGGTGCATCTGACAAATAGGGGCATCTGACATATAGGGGCATCTGACATATAGGGGCATCTGACATATAAGGGCACATGACATATAGGGGCATCTGACATATAGGGGCATCTGGCAAATAGGGTCTTCTGACATATAGGGGGATCTAACAAATAGGGGCATCTGACATATACCGGCGTCTAACATATAGGGGCATCTGACAAATAGGGGCACATGACATATAGGGGCATCTGACATATAGGGGCATCTGACAAATAGGGGCGTGTGACAGATAGGGGCGTCTGACATATAGGGGTGTCTGACATATAGGGACACATGACATATAGGGGCATCTGACATATCGGGGCATCTGACATATAGGAGTGTGAGATATTGGCGATGCCGGTTTCTAAGAGTTGATCGGACATCATAGTTTTTTTCTACCAAATGTATTCTGTTGCCATTCATTATCTTTTGAAAGTGGACACTCTCGTAAGCGGACAGCTCTAGTTACTACCGCCGTCACAAAACCCTGTTTGAACACCCATACAAACTCTGTATTGAGTAATTCCCGCCTACGGAAGCTTTATGTGAAAATTCTCTCATTTATATCTCGCGCGCCTTCCAGCTACTGTACTTAGCTCATGCTCACCCACATTACATTTGAAACTGAGACAATTTCTGATCTTTTACTTTGTGTGAAAAAGTTTCTCATTTCAATCATTCGCCCTCTCTAAACTGTACTTAGCTTGTTTTTCCCATCAAAACGGGGCCCATTTACATTGGAAAGACAATTACGGTTTTTTTACTTTTTGTGAAAGAGTCTCTCATTTCAATCATTCGCTCGCTGCACAATCTACTTAGCTAACGCTTCCCCATGAAAGATAATTACGGATTTTTTACTTTGTGTGAGTCACATTTCAATCAATCGCCCTATATAAGCTGTACTTAGCTAGTGCTCCCCGTGAAAACGGGGCCCATTTTCATTTGAAAGACAAGTACCGTACGGATTTTTTACTTTGTTAAAAAGTCCCTCATTTCAATCATTTGCCCTCTATAAACTGTACTTAGCTAGTTTTTCCAATCAAAATGGGCCCATTTACATTTGAAAGACAACTACGGATTTTTTTACTTTTTGCGAAGAAGTCGCTCATTTCAATCATTCGCCCTCTACATACTGCTCCCCCATGAAAACCAGGCCCATTTTCATTTGAAAGACAACTACGGATTTTTGACTTTGTGTGAAAAAGTCTCTCATTTCAATCATTCGCCCTCTATATACTATACTTAGCTAGTGCTTCCCCATGAGAACGGGCCCTATTTTCATTTGAAAGACAATTACGGATTTTTTTATTTTTTGTGAAGAAGTCGCTCATTTCAATCATTCGCCCTCTATATACTGTACTTAGCTAGCGCTCCCACATCAAATCGGAGCTCATTATCATTTGCAAGACAAGTACTAATTTTTTACCATTTTCATTTGGAAGACAATTGTGGATTTTTTACTTTGTGTGAAAAAGTCTCTCATTTTAATCATTCGTCCTCTATATGCTATACTTAGCTAGCGCTTCTCCATGAAAACGCGCCCTATTTTCATTTGAAGGACAATTACGGATTTTTTTACTTTTTGTGAAGAAGTCGCTCATTTCAATCATTCGCCCTCTAAAAACTGTACTTAGTTAGCGCTCCCACTTCAAATCGAGGCCCACTTTCATTTGGAAGACAAGTTCTGATTTTTGACTTTGTGTGAAAAAATCTCTCATTTTAATCATTCGCCCTCTACATAATGTACTTACTTGGCGCTCCCACATCAAATCGGGGTCCATTTCCATTTGGAAGACAATTGCGGATTTTTTACCTTGTGTGAAAAAGTCTCTCATTTCAATCTTTCGCCCTCTATATACTGCACTTAGCTAGCGCTCCTCCATCAAACGGGGCCATCGACATTTAAAAGACAACTACGGATTTTTTTACTTTTTGTGAAAAAGTCGCTCATTTTAATCATTCGCCCTCTCCATAATGTACTTACCCGGCGTTCCCACATCAAACCGGGGTCCATTTTCATTTGGAAGACGATTGCGGATTTTTTACTTTGAGTAAAAAAGTCTCTTATTTCAATCTTTCGCGCTCTATATGCTATGCTTAGCTAGCGCTTTTCTATGAAAACGGTCCCTATTTTCATTTGAAAGACAACTACAGATTTTTTTACTTTTTGTGAAGAAGTCGCTCATTTCAATCATTCACCCTCTATATACTGTACTTAGCTAGCGCTCCCACTTCAAATCGGGGCCCATTTTCATTTGGAAGACAAGTACTGATTTTTGACTTTGTGTGAAAAAATCTCTCATTTTAATCATTTGCCCTCTACATAATGTATTGGATGTCATCATGCAGATTAAGCAGGCCATTTCCAAGGACGACGAAAAGGTTAAGAAGGCATTTAACAAGATTTGGGGTCGCTCTGGTGGATGGGTATCTGGGACTTGTCAGCACGGTGTTATCTACGCTTTGAAGTTTGTTCTGCGCGCAGAAAGTCCAAGGGATTACATTGATCTTATTTTGTCTATGGCACACCAGCCAAATATCGTGGTAAGTGATATGGCCAACATGCTAGTTGCACGTGGACAAAAGAGAAACAGAGAAATGTTTAGTCCACACAACGGTACGGTTGCTGAACCGACTAAAGAAAATGTGCAAGAGGCACTTGAAGGAAAACTGGAAGTATCGCTGCCATTGTTAAACGACAACTACGTAGGTGGAAATGACAAAGGCAGTACTACAAAGGTGCACCCGGTGACTGGAAGCGATAAGCATTTATGTCTCTTTGATCGATTGCACGAAAGAAACGCAAAGAAAGATGAAGAGGCATTGAAACGAGTAAGGAATATTAAGGAAGTGAAAGGAAACCTTAACACGCAGAAAGATGAGCAGCTCTATCTCCTATACAATCACGACACTAGATATTTAAACCAAATGAAACCAGTAAACCACATTTTTCTATTTCGTTCAAACATTGACATTCATAGTGAAAGGATCAACCGACGTCAAATAGACGGACTTAGAGCTGCTTTTAAACACCAGATCAAAGTCGATGAAAACGGTTGTGCTGTCCTAGATAAAACGAACAAAATAGTTGTGAAGAGGAAGGGGCATCAGAAGCGGAATATTGCAGGTGACATGGATGACGATGCTCAACAAGCCACTCCAAAGAAGATGAAGTCTGAATCGTGCGACCCATCTGGCTCAGGTTCAAGAAATCAACCGACAGCTGCCCAACAAGCCACTCCAAAGAAGATGGAGCCTGAATCGTCCGACCCATCGGGTTCAAGTTCAGGGAATCGACCAACAGCTGCCCAACAAGCCACTCCGAAGATAACGAGACCTGAATCTTCCGACCCATCAGTCTCGGGTACAAAAGATCAACCCACTGATAACCAACAAGCCACTACGGAGAAGATGAAACCTAAATCACCCCAGTCATCAGACTTAGGCACTCAGAATGGCCCCATTGACGTTGATGTAACTTTACAGCGCCCGCTATCTTTGGCAGATTGTTACTGGATCAAAGATTTGGGGCTTAAGAATCGGGACAAATACCTTATCATGAATGACTACTGGATAAATGATTGATTCATCAATGCGGCAATGAAACTGATGAGGAAGATAGCACCGAATTTTGCCGGTCTGGCAGACGTTATCCTAGCAAAGAAAGATGGTTTTCCCCCTTCGCTCTCTATAGACGGATTTGTTCAAATTGTAAATGTGCGGGGCAACCACTGGATAACTTTGTCTAATGCGCAAAATCTCAGGGTAGAAGTCTCCATATACGATAGCCTTCACGGGGTGGACAAAAATAAAGATACACAGATTAGGTACCCCATAAGCATTGAACAGAACGTTTGCCAAATAATGCAGCCTCCCAAAGAGGTAACCTTTTTGGTTGACGACGTGCAACAACAGGAAGGAGGGAATGACTGTGGTTTATTTGCAATCGCCTTTGCGACATTGCTGTGCGTGGGACGAGATCCAGCGAGAGAGTGTTTTGATAAAAAAATCATGCGTCAAGAGTTACTTAAGAGCTTCGAAGAAGAAGACATGGCTTTGTTCGTCGAGAAAGCCTGCAGCACTTCCAAAAAAAGACACGGATATTCTTTCTGAGTGGCGCTGTCCTGTTCACTGCCACTGTAGAATGCCTGACGATGGCAATGAGATGGTGCTATGTATTGCCTGCAAACGTTGGTTTCACGGTAAGTGCGAAATGGGTAATTTTAACAATCCACAGTGGCGGTACAAACCGTGCCAAGATGTCTTCGAAAGGGAGCAAAAGAAGGAAACTGAAAGGAAAAAAAAAACGAAGGCAAAGTGCAGCAACTACGGTGTGTGGCAGCAAATTACCCAGTAGAAAGTAAGCGCGTTCAAGAGCTGTACACGGCAATTGCTGGAATTTACGAAGACTTTCCTTTCCCAGATGGCAAAACTCACATCGGATGCATGTCTGCTGAAGACCACGCAAGCGTAACCAAAGACACGACTAGGAAGCTTGGTTGTACGCATTATCTCCACACCCCTAAGTACGACTTCTTCATTGTCATCTTTCATGAAGAGTTAGAGACAGATGCATCATTTTTGAGTGTTGTCATACACGAAATGGCACACGGTGAACAAGGTGCAATTTCTACATCTCAACAACCTCACGGTAAATTATTCAAAAAGATTGGAAAACGTCTTATCCAGTGTGTAAAAAGTAAACAGGCCGAATTACCAAAACCTTACAGTAATGTAGAAATAAACGAGGTCACTGTTCTTATGGCAAAGTGTTAAGGGTTTCCCTCCTTTTTAGCATTATCTTGATGTATGTAGTAAAGACATGCCTACTGTTGAGAAGAACAGCAGAATGCCGAAAACGCGGAAAAGTGTACATAGCTGACTCTGAATTGCTTAATTAGCCTTCAGTTGAGAAGAACAGCAGAATAGTGCTGACTCCTGAAGTTTTTTCATTAGCATTCAGTTGAGAAGAACAGCAGAATAATGCTGACTCCTGAAGTGCCTTAATTAGCCTTCAGTTGAGAAGAACAGCAGACTTGATCACACTTTAAAAGCATTGCAATGGTGAGTGACCAAGACCGTCCAACCATTCCGCATGATGAATTATGCTCGCCTGCCATGACTTGCATGTAAGAGGAAAGACATGTTTCACGGGCAAGGAAAAACAAATCGAAAAGTTCAATTTCAAATTGTCTTTCTTTCAGGGAAGCAAGACCTCGAAAATGTCGGGAGTCCAAGCGCGTGAAAGTAAGAATATGTTAAAGTTATTTTAGGCAATGCAGCACTAATCAATGTAGTAGTTTAAATTATAGCAATGTTGATTCAACTTTCTGGCACTAAAGTAGAATACAATGCCCCTATTTGTAAGACGCCCCTATTTGTCTGATGCCCCTATTTGTCAGATGGCCCTATTTGTCAGATGCCACTATATGTCAGATGCCCCTATTTGTCAGACGCCCCTATTTGTCAGATGCCCCCATATGCCAGATGCACCTATTTGTAAGACGCCCCTATTTGTCACACGCCCCTATATGTCAGACGCCCCTATTTGTCAGATGCACCTATTTGCCAGATGCACCTATTTGCCGGATGCACCTATTTGCCAGACACCCCTATTTGTCAGATGCCCCTACTTGTCAGATGCCCCTATTTGTCAGACGCCCATATTTGTCAGATGCCCCCATATGCCAGATGCACCTATTTGTAAGACGCCCCTATTTGTCACACGCCCCTATATGTCAGACGCCCCTATTTGTCAGATGCACCTATTTGCCAGATGCACCTATTTGCCGGATGCACCTATTTGCCAGACACCCCTATTTGTCAGATGCCCCTACTTGTCAGATGCCCCTATTTGTCAGATGCACTATATGTCAGACGCTCCTATATGCCAGATGCACCTATTTGTAAGACGCCCCTATTTGTCAGATGCCCCTATTTGTCAGATGCCCCTATTTGTCAGATGCCCCTATTTGTCAGATGCCCCTATATGTCAGACGCTCCTATATGCCAGATGCACCTATTTGTAAGACGCCCCTGTTTGTCAGATGCCCCTATTTGTCAGATGCACCTATTTGTAAGACGCCCCTATATGTCAGACGCCCCTATTTGTCAGATGCCCCTATTTGTCAGATGCCCCTATATGTCAGATGCCCCTATTTGTCAGACGCCCCTATTTTTCAGATGCCCCTATATGTCAGACGCCCCTATTTGTCAGATGTCTCGAATTTTACCTCTCTAAATACGTGTACGTAGACAAAACTTGAGAGCCAGGCATAAGAGATGGTAAATTTATATCTGTTTACAATTCAAACAGAGTATTTTGATGGCAGTGGAGCGTGACATGGAGCTACGATCGCGTTTGTAGAAAAATATATAACTATCTCAAGTTTTTTAGCCTTTTTAGAAGTTGGAGCATTAGGAAATGTGCTTAATTGCAAATGCTCGTTTGTTCAATACAGATAATTGATCGCCTAAATAGCTAAAGTAAGTTCCAGATGTTTAAAATATTTCCGGCCGCCATATTTAGTTGACCATGAAGGTAATCCAACACGGGGTTTCCGTACTGTGGGCTCCGTAAAGTTCTGTGAAAAATTTATACGAATGTCTTAAGTTTGGGAAAACGTAAAGACCTAACACTAAGAAAAATAATGATCTTCTGTATCTATTTCTTGACTTTATCCACTAGTACTGTATTGGTGTTGTATTTATTTTTTTATTGCGTGACATTGAAAACGATCACTATTGTATTTTTCCCGTCATAGATACGATGCAGATTCCTTCGCAATAAAGGCTGCGAAAGAGACCATGCGATAAATTAATCAATTTTGAAAACATGCAGCATTTATGAATTCACCAAAACCTAACAGCCCAGATCCGCACGTGGCTTAAGTTATTTGGATCAATTCTGTAACAATTTGAGAAACAGATCGCCCCATTCAAATTAAAGTTTACTGACCTTGAGTCGCAATACATGTAGGAGACTTCGGCCATTTATGACTCTCTTAAGAATTATGAAATCCTGAAAAATATTCCGAATTTAGAAAGTTTAGGACTTAACAAATACTGACAAAGAAAGCATTCGTTGTAGTGGATCTAGATGGATCTTTCTTCAGTGGATCTAGGTGGATCTTTCTCGACACCTCCATTCTTCGAACCTCAACTCAGCGAACCAATTCATTGTTAGTCTTTTCCTTCCCCCAGAAGTCAAAAGCTGTCGTGTTAACACTTTTATAAGTCCAAAGCTGTCATTTTAAACCTTTTATTGGTAGTGTGACACATTAACCATGCAGAGGTAATGATAAACTTTTGGTATTTTGATATAGCGCCCCTATATGTCAGACGCCCCTATTTGTCAGGTAGCGTTACCAACGCCGTTCGTTTCTGTATCTAGTTTTGAAGTCGCTCTCTGTGAGTCCAAGGTACGTTTCTGCCATGTTGTTGTCTTTGCGTGTTACGGTGGCTTGGTAGATTACAGATGATTGTAGGCAGTTTCCGTCGAGCGGGCATGCGTTCTTTTGCCGGCAGTTACATGACTTTTTGTTGTCGATGGTAGCGGCGGCTGTGTCATCAGTCGGCATAGATGCAGTTAGGATGCGTTTGTTATGGCTGTCGATTATTTGTTTTGTGTTGTTCATGTAGCTGTAGCTGATCTTAATGGTGTTTCGGTTAAAGATCTTTCTTAGTTTGTGATCTTTCGGAAAGTGCTTATCTATTAGGGCGAGGAATTTGTGTCCGACGTTGGTGCTGGTGTTCTTGCTAAAAGGAGGGTTGTACCACAGGATGTTATTACGTTGTCGGTTTCTCCGTTTGCGTGTGTTGGCTGGTTCGTACAGTAGTGTGTAGTGGTATCCACTTTCGTCGAGTGCTTTCTCGTATGGAAGGGCGGCTTGGTCAAAGGATGCTTTGTCGGATGATAGGGACGACAGTAGTTTGTTGATGTCGGCGGGAATGTTCTTAGTGGTGATCGGCGGGTGGTTGCTCTCGCGGTGGACGTATTGCAGTGAAGTGTTCGGCTTTGTAAATGGCTGATAAGTGTTTCGGTTAAGGTTGAATGTGACGTCTAGGAAGTTGATTACTTGTTTGTTAGCTTCTATGGTGATGCGTAGGACTTTACCGAGACGACGGACTAGCCATCACTAACGCCACACCTAGGGACACAGAGAACATCAAGAAAGAGATATGCCGCATCTTTAACAATAACGGACTACGCATCACCATAGAAGCTAACAAACAAGTAATCAACTTCCTAGACGTCACATTCAATATATACACATTATATATATATATGTATATATAGGTTGAATAAACAAAAGAAGATAGGAACTTTTCCCGTAGGAGGTCTTTAATTCAAGTGGACGTTTCGCCCATTCGGGCTTCTTCAACACTAAGAATATCAATACTCGGAATAAAATTTACAAAAAGTGAAAAAGCCTTACATAAGTTACAAAACAATAACTTACAAAGAGAACAAAGAAATAATTTTTTTTTTCCCATAAGATTACATAAGAATTACGTAATAATAAAAATAGCAAAACGCCCGCTAAAAAGCAAATAAAAACAAATAAAATACAGCAGCAAGATGGTGTTAATTGTAGTGAATCCTATTCCTGGAATTAAACTCGCCCCTTTTGTTGAGTCCATGAGATGTGGGGGTGCATAATTGAGCACACCAAAAGGCCTCTCTTGTGAGCAAACGGTCGTGTATGTATGTGTATGTGTATGTGTATGTGTATGTGTATGTGTATGTGTATGTGTATGTGTATGTGTATGTGTATGTGTATGTGTATGTGTATGTGTATGTGTATGTGTATGTGTATGTGTATGTGTATGTGTATGTGTATGTGTATGTGTATGTGTATGTGTATGTGTATGTGTATGTGTATGTGTATGTGTATGTGTATGTGTATGTGTATGTGTATGTGTATGTGTATGTGTAGATATATATATGGTTTTGCAAATCTCATGCTATCCTTGTGGTGCCATTCTCTCAAGGACAGAAGCAGTTTGCACCAAACGCATGCGCAGATTAGTTAGCCAAAGTCAATCTCTATTGGGTGTTTGCCAGGATTGAAATAGAGAATGGGAACATACTGCTTCTCCTTAGCAGTTTGTTTGTTTCCTCTTCTATGAAAGAGAGCACAAAGTTCATATTCAGCCGAAACTTTCCCGCGTTAGTTACATGTAAAACTAATAAATTTGTGACAAAAGAAACTTCGTTATTATTGCCGCAGACTCCGTGGCACTTACTGAAACCTCCAATTAATTTCATCAGTCGATGAGGCGACTCGCTCACCGATGTGGGATATAATTTCGGTCAAGTAAAGATCTCTACCTTCAGTACTTCTCGTGGAAACGCTCCTCAATTGTATTACTCGATAGCATTGTGTATTAATTTGATGTGGTTTTATTGTTTACACCAACTCGGCTGGAAACAGAATTAGAACGCACTATTCCGTGATTCGACGTGACTATTTGATAATTAGATCAATTCTTGTTTATCCGCGAAATGAAAATTTACGTTTTGAATAAAACAAAATCGTTCCTCTTCGACTTTTCAGCAGATATTTAACTTTTATATTCCATTTATCTCCAGCAGTAAGTTAAAAAAAATACACATCTTTCTTATATTTTCGTGAAAACAAAGGTATCTTGTTGCATACATCAGCGAGGAAAACAAAAGTATCAAATTACAAACGTTGGCGTGAAAAGTAATGCTACAAAATGAACGAAACTCGGGATAAAATACCACAATAAATTTAAAACCGTCTTGGCAAACGGTAATTGTAAGTTATTTTTGGGCAAATCACAAGCATGAAACATACACACGGCTAAGATTATGTCTTATCAAGTTTTCGTCCGCTCATATTCTGCAAAGGGGAAAAGGCCTAGGTGACTACCAAGGGAGAGAACAGCAGGGGTGAGGACCTGTGTGACTACTGCATCAGAGCCGTAAATTACACTGCAATATCTGAGATTGTTTCACTAGTATTGTTAACACCAACGGTGGCAACAGAATAAGAACGTGCTATTCCGTGACTCGACGTGACTATTTGATAATTAAATTAGTAATTGTTTATCGATGATAAGAAAATTTGCCCCTTGAATGAAACAAAATCATTCCTCTTCTTTTTTCATAAGTTATTTAACATTATTTCATTTCTCTCCAGCAGGAAAAAAAGCGAGCAAATCTTCCTTTATATGTTTTCGAGGAAGCAAGGGTATCATGTTACAAACTTTGCGAGGAAAACAAAAGTATCAAGTTACAAATCTTGGCGTTGAAAAAATAACATTATCACGTTTGCTACTTCAATGTATTAATGAATTTAAAATGAACGAAATTCAACGTAAAACACCACAGTAAAATTTAAAAGCCGTCTTGACAAACAGTAATTGTAAGTTATTTTTGGGCCTTGAATGAAAATACGCACATTTGCCTTTGGCAAAGTCAACAAATGTAATCAAATTAAATTGAGCAGCCAATGAAATTTAGCTGCTCCCACGATTATTAAATTCTTTCCAATTAAAGCGTCACTTCTGTAAACGGTATCACAAGGAAAAAACTAGAATAAATAAAATTGTATTATTTCCGTAGGGAAAAGGACATGATGATGATTAAGCGTAATTTTTCGATAAACAATATTAAAGTTTTCCTTGTCTTGGATCACGTCACTCTGACGCGTGATGACGTAGAGGCACGTGATTTAGTTGTTTGCCAATTCCTTGCCATCCGCCATTTTGGAAAGTGGAAGGAGGAGAAGCAAGTGATTACGTTTGTGTTCATCAAAGCTGCAAAGAGTGTTGCAGTGTTCACGTTTACGCTGAACACTGCCTTTCGGAAACTGCGCTCACAAACTAGCGAAACAAACCGCACACACACGCACCACACCGTTAGCAAGGGTCCAACACTAAATCGAAGCCTCGAGTACGTGAGCGCTTGTTTCGGCCGAGCCAGCTTGCTAACTGTACGTAGTATCTGAGCACAAAGCTCTTGCATAAAGCATTTGAAGTTGAATTGAGTTATTGAGAAGTTATACTGTTGGAAAGACTGGTCAGAGACCAATCGAAGGAAGACCTAAGCTGATTTGTGGGGGAAATATTGAAAGGTAAGACTTACCAATTTTATAACTTGCATCAGGCGGTGTTGGACACGACTCGCAAAGCATGCCGGGAGAAATTTTCCCTGAATCTCATTTTCATCTGATCGCTGAACTACAAACATTTCCGCGCGCCGATGGTGATGTGGAAATATAACTCATACGAGGTTCGCTCGCATCCGATGCTGAAAGAAATCTGGAATGACATCCACATGAAATGTTCCGCACGCCAAGTAATAGCTGTAGATGACTTCTGATCGATTTACAAAGCCACCATTTTCAGTGCTAAACAGATGATTTTAGGAATCGAAGCTTCGCGGTTCGTCGAATCTTTACGGTTGAAAGATAAATTATTTCCGTTTCTGGTCTCTTCGAATTCGATCTTAACTTGCCGGAATTGAACCTACCTTCGGCACTATCCTTCTTAGATATCTCGACTTGTGTGTGAAGTGTATCAGTGTATCGCTGGCCAACAACATGGTTGTTGACAGATGTTATGTTTTCGTTCGACGATAAGAGAGCTGAGAAGTAAAACCTACGAAGAAAAGGGTTGAATAATTCGAAATCAAAGCAATGTTTTGTCCTTGAAAACTTGTGTAAAGCTTGATTAATCGAGTTTCGCAAGCTGTAATTCCTGATTAACCAAAAGGAATCATAAATAACTTGCTAATGAGCTATGGCTCTTTCAAAATAACAAAAATGATGTGCAATAAATAGAATTAAAAAATTAGAAGCTTAATGGGAGAAGTAGGGTATGTTTTGCTTTAATGTAAGTGGTAAAAGATAATTGTATTCGTCCCCTGTACCAGATCACACTTCCAGCAAATTCTTGTTCAACTTACAAATCCAAGATTAACTATGTACTGTGTGGATCTCTTTTGTAGACAATGGGATAACACGTTTTTGGTCTTGTTCAACTAGTTCCTTGAATGTGTCTAAAGTAAAAGGTCTCCAAATGACTTTGCCTCAGACATTGCCACTGTCAATATCAATGTTCAAACTGATGAGAGTTTGAGATTTCTCTTCGCCTAGTGCTTAGACATTGGACGTAACTTGTATCTGCTCCAAGTGTCCATTCCTGGGTTCTCAGTACATGTGAGGCCATGTAAATGGGAAATCAGGCTCAGTGGAAAGAAAGCTTGGTTGAGTTACATGAAAACATAGGCACGCAAGGCGTGCAAGAGTTATTTTTTTCTGTGAAGTTTTGGAGATAGAAACATTCATGGTACAGTATGATTTGGTTAATTTGACAAGTTTTTTTGGTTGCGATGTTACATCGGTCATGGTAAGATAGCTAAATAGTAAGCCATAAAATGTTTGACTGAACAAACTACAGTAATCTGACACGTTTCCAGATTAATGTAGATACCATCTTATTTTCTAACAGGCAATTTGATACAACCCGCACTGTGATTGGTGTGACACGCGCACATGCATAACTCCCTCGCTCACCGATCACATAACCCTTCCAGCCCCCAAGAGAAATTTTTGCTCAAAAATACTCAAGTTAATTTAGAGACTTTTTCGCATTTTATACAAGTCGTAAGTTTACCTTTTTACACAGCACAACACAACACAACTTCAACGAAACTAGAAAGAAAGAGAAAAAAAACCTCTGACACGTTGAAAGTCTGATTTAATTAAATGCACTTTAACTTGGTGCCGCGCAGTCTTCAAAGAACATTTGAACAGTTTTCATACTTTTTACCTTTAAAAATATCGGACTGAAATGAATGTCATCGAAATAAAACTATTAAACTGCTACTGCAGAGACGTAAAAACCGTCCAGAAACGAAACCTTCTTTTTTGTTTAACATCCTGGAAACAATAGCCGATAACTTGTCAGCTCTAATTGAATTTACTCCCATATAAAAAACAAAAGTGTCAAGTTACCATTTGTTACTAAAGATAGCAAACATCTCGTGGGAAAGAGTGGTGACGATTCGTCAGCTCTAATTGAATTTACTCCCTTGTGAAAAACAAGAGTATCAAATTACACTTTGTAACTAAAAAACAAAAATGTCTCGTTATATTTTCATGCAACATGAACAAAGCAATTGTTACCCGCACTTACTATTGTAAACGTGAGAACTGTTTCAAATCTAAAGTCTCGTCCCGTCTAAAACATGTCCTAAGAACTAGATGCGACGATTCGTGACCTCTAATTGAATTTACTCCTTGTGAAAAACAAAAGTATCAAATTACCTTTGTAACTAAAAATAAAAATATCTCGTTACATTTGCATACTACTAACTCACGAACTGTTTCAAACCTCAAGGCTCATCTCGTTCATTTAACTAAAATCCTCGGCCTAACCAACAGAAAATGTCGAAGTAAACCCAATATATGAATACTTCCTCCTCTTTTATAGAAGAATAAATATGGCCGCTCTGAACCCTATCGGGATCAAATCTTCTCGCATACCATTTACCTTTACAACAAGAAATTTGATTGGCTGTTTATAGTAGATCCAATCTGATTGGTGTGACATACATACATCTCTCACTCACTCACTCACTCACTCACTCACTCACTCACTCACTCACTCACCCATTGACCCGTCCATAACATACCCGACGCGCAGACTAAGAGGTATTTTTTTTTACAAAAAAATAACTCAATGAATGCTTTGGACAAATAATATACCTCACGCTATTTAAAGTGGTTGCAGCCAAAATTGCAGATGGGAGATGTGAAAAAAAAAAACTGACTTACATTTACTTGCAAATAATAATTCAGTTCCAAAGTATGCTTTTCAAACTGAATATTTGCAAAGTAGTGACAAGCACAACAAAAAAACCAGCAAAATAGCATGAAAACCATATTCTGGAAACAGCGGCCGACATTAAGTTCACTTACAAATTAGTAAACTGGAAGACTGTGAATGATAGGCACAGTCAATTAGCAATGACTGAATTGCTCATGGTCCTGTGTCTTCATTGCATGTCCTCATATCACAACTCTGCTGAAGTTTAAGGTTCAATGTAACTTGTGTAAACTAAAGGGAGCTTTTTACCCAGAACAGTGCTATGCAGGTCATTTGAAATATCTATCAGTTTAAAATTTATTATTTTCTGCAAGTCCTGTGGTCAACAACACAGTGATCATGTACCAATATTAACATTTCCTACATTGGCTGTTAAATATTTTGCCAAAAACAGTCCACAGCACTTCCTCCTGTTGACTCGTAATGACTGTGACCAACAATTCAGAATAATCTAGCATGTAGCTGTATCCTAGATCATCTGTAGTGAGATGTTTTGACTGAGATAACTAAATGGTAACAACATTTTAAAATACGAGCAGATGCACTATATTGAACACTTGCAGTAGCTCTTAAAACTTGGGATTGCCAGGCAGCTTTCTAAGTAGTCACTTGCTTTAGGTTATTATGTATTCTGTTTTGGTTTATTCCATTCTAAATTTGATAACCTAAACAGCAGCATGCTGTAGCTTTCCTTGTTAGATCACTACAGTGTAAGTGGATAAATTTAGTTCTTGGGAAATATAGCAAAGTTAATTCCAAACCCATAGTCTTTTAAAATATCAGCGGGTAATTCAGCATGTGCTTCAAACACATTGGTTCGTTCTGCTCTAGGTGGGTTGACAATTATATGTAACTATACACATGAAACACTTGTTATTAATTTTATTGATGTATAGTCTTCCACTACTACCAACATTCAAAGGAAAACAAGCATAAAGAAGTGGGAGATCAAAAATAATCAGCCATAGATGACTGAACAATAACATCCGATCCAAGAGTAGTAAATTTCTGTTAGAGATAACAATTCAAGACAGGCAGTGATCATGATAGTGAAAATTCATTGTAAATGAGACGATATCTTTAATGGACTAGCATCCAAAGCAGGATCCAAAACTCTTGAACATCGGCCAAACAAACGGATGACATATGCACTACAAAAAAAAAGCAAAAAAACATAACAAGAAAACATTAAGATGTAAAGGGAACAAGCCAAGCCACAAAATAACAAGGGTAGAAATCACACAATCACTCCCACGAAATACCGCGAACATATGACAAATCAAGGAAAATGCCCCAACTTCAAGTCCAATTTTGACCGTTAAAACGGCGGGGCCTGCCTGGGCCTGCCGGACTTTTCTTAAAGTTCAACTCTCAAACTAAAGTTTCACACAAAAAAAAATTCACAATACTGATCCCTGTTATCCTGAAAACGACCAAAAGAATATCCATGTCAAGCGCGTGTGGTAAACAAACGTTTTCAACACAGCATGATTTCCATTGACTAGTTCTGATGCAACAATTGCTTACCTGCACTTGAGGCTTGGCATATAACTGGTCTAGATATTACACTAGCAGCTCCTAGAAAAGGTTCATTTGATTCTCATGATGAGTGCAGAAATCGGTCGAGAAACGACAACCTACTCTCAATTCGCAACAAAAAATGTGTCCACCATTGCTCTGGCTGCGACGACTTATGATTGGTCGAATACTGTCACGTGAACCGTGTCCAACACCGCCTGAACTTGCATGATGATTTCTCTGATGCAATATCGGGCCTCTGTGGGTTTGGACGATGTATTTTTAAAAGCCAAAGAATTATCGCATTGTGTAAAAGGGCATTTTTGGTTGACTTTGTTGTTTATGTTTTATCTGGAAGCGATATACCTGCCTGCATTGCAGAGACAAGTACGTTTATGGCAAATCAATTATTTTGCTGGGCTTTGGTTTACTCAAATGTCGCTGTATAGCTTCTACTTTCCGTTGTTAATTAGATTAGCGAACGATGTTGAAACGAACCTTGGACCTCTGTTTTTTATGGAGTCGTCAGAAACAGTTGAAAGTAATCATACTACAATTATCAGTTGAGTAAGGCACGAGGGAAGTTTGGTTACGAAGTTTTGGCCTTTAAATTATGGTGTTGTCACGGGCAACCTACCTCATTTCCGTTGGTAACAATATCAACAGCCGTTGGTCGCCTGTCACGTCGCCTACAATTTTGCGCGCTTTGCTACCAATTGACGTCAAAGGCCGACAAGTTGCCAATGGATACGGAGCCAGTTGCTCCTGACAACAACACGATTTTTACATTAAAACTTGGTGACCAAACTTTCGTCCCGCCTTACTCAACTGATAATCATAGTATGTCATCAGAAATCAACCAAACGTGCGATAGTCCATCCATGTTGGTGTTAGCGTTCAGATTGGCTCAGCTGGGATTAAGACCATTAGATGTTGATGGTGCAGGAGATTGTTTCTTTAGAGCAGTTTCACATCAGTTATATGGTACTGCAGCTTATCATTTGGACGTACGTGCAGTTGGTATTGAGCATTTGAGGTATCACCCTGAATCGTTTATTGAAAGCAATATTGAATACTCGTGGTTGGAATATTTAAATAACATGTCTAGACAGGGAACTTGGTGTGACAATCTCATTATACAAGCAGTTGCTAATGCATTAAACTGTACAATTTACATCATTGAAAGCGCTGAGAACTTTGCAGAGAGTAATGTGATAAATCCTGTCTATATGCAAGGAAGACCCAGGGTGCTTTATATAGGTCATTTAGATGAAATTCATTACGTTTCAACAACACCAATCGAGAATGAAGAATCAAATGTATATTTACAAAGACATCAGAGTGAAATTTATACTGAAGGTCAAGTATTAGCGAAGCAACCTGAAGAAACTATACTACTAAATGAGAAAAATCAAGCATGTAGCACACAGATGGTCAACCCAATAATCCAAAAATCTCCGGATACGTCTGTTACCAGTGATGTTCTGAAAAAACGTAAAGAATTCATGAGGCAATATATGAAGGAGAAAAGGGCTAATAGGCAATCCAGAGAGGAAGAAAATAAGAAGAAACAACAAAAATGGAAAGAAAATCTTGAAAAGTCACGGGAATGTCAAAGGCAAGCTTCTAACATGTATAAAATGGCAAATCCAGGGAAGGTCAAACAGATGGAGAAACAAACAAAAGCAAAAAGACAAGAATGTAATCTAGAAAAGGTTAAGGAATGCCAAAGACGACGTTTTGTCAAATATAAAGAAGCAAATCCTGAAAAGTCCAACAGATGGAGAAACAAACAAAAGCAAAAAGACGAGAATGTAATCTAGCCAAGGTTAAGGAATGCCAAAGACGACATTTTGTCAAATATCAAGAAGCAAATCCTGAAAAAGTCAAACAGATGGACATAAAAACAAAAACAAAACTACGAGAAAATAATCTAGAAGGAGTAAGAAAACGTCAAAGAAAAGATTTTACGTATAAACAGGCAAATCCAGAAAAAGTTCAACTTACCTACAAAAGAAACAGAGCTCGCCTTCAAAATATAATGGGTAATTCACAGAATGGAATTATTTATGTTCAAGGCAAGAGTCAGAATTCTAAACAGGAAGGGAAAAAGGCAAAAGAATTTGAAGTCAAAAATAAATTCCTACAAGAGACTGCCAAGCCTAAATGAAAAAGAAATGATTATTTAAAGGAGGAAACTAAGGAACAAAGTTGCCACAGTAAAGAATGTTTCCATGACTTAACTATGTCGGAACTGACTAAAATGTTTCACAAGAATATCAAATGTGGTCCAGAATATATCTGTACTTCCTGTGATCAGTTATGGTACAGATCATCTGTGAAAAAATGTAATCCAGACCTTTACAAAATGTGCCCACAAAACATTCTTACATTATGCCTGACTGGAGTCAAGAGTATAAGTGATACCGAGTGGATTTGTTCTACATATCACTCTAACCTTAAAGAAGGTAAATTACCAAGTTGCGCAAAAGCCAATAAAATGACATTTCCTGACAAACCAGAAGTACTAAATTTGACTGTTCTTGAAGAAAGGCTCATATCACCACGTGTACCATTTATGCAGATTAGGGAATTACCTGCTGGTGGTCAATTGAGTATTCATGGGAATGTTGTCAACGTACCAGCTGAT
Organism: Orbicella faveolata; assembly: GCF_042242905.1. Classification (NCBI taxonomy): domain Eukaryota; kingdom Metazoa; phylum Cnidaria; class Anthozoa; order Scleractinia; family Merulinidae; genus Orbicella; species Orbicella faveolata. The sequence continues at coordinate 25,373,068 of NW_028301552.1, forward strand.
GTCAACTCGACTGTAAATGTTCTCCCTAGGCCAGTAAATGAATCCCAGACAATTCCAATCAAACTAAAAAGATGTCTTAGTTACAAACATTACTTTCAATTTCAGAGCATCAGACCTTGCAAAGTGTCAGAAGCTGCAAAATATTTAGTTCGGACGAGCAAATTATTTCAGAATGAAGGTGTACAAGTTTCTGACAATTGGTTGAATACACTTAATGAAATGATGGGGAGATGTCACATTTTCTTGAGGGGCAGCATGTGAAAAGCTCAAATACAGTTGAAGATGTGTATGAGAAAGATACGATCCAGGGTGAACAGAATATGTTTTTAGAGACTGCTAATGACAACAGTGACAATGACAGCGATGATGACTGGTGTGAAGAAACAGTACGTCCATCAGGAATTATGGACACTTTGCTACAAGAACCAGACATGACTGAACATGGGGATAACATAATGAGCTTTGCACCAGCTGAAGGCAACAGACCTTTAGGAATATTTATTGATAAAGATTCAGAATTTTTGTCATTTCCCTCAATATTTTGTGGAAAACGAAGAGCTGATAATAGTGAAAGATTAGTTCCTGTGCATTACAGTACAATCTGTAAGTGGGAGTTGCAAAGTCAAGATAGAAGAGTAGCACAGAGCGTCCCCAACATATAAGCTGAAGAAATTAAGCAAATTCAAGGCAGTGCATCACTTTCTCTTTGCAAGTGCAAAAGAAAGGGTAAAAGGTATACAGCCAGCGATTTGAAATCAGCTGGTTCTTGGGAAAAGTTGATACACCTTGATGAGGGCTTCAGAGTATTTAGAAATCTAAGGGGGTCCCCTCGTTACTTTGAGAGATGCAAAAAGGACTTGTTTGCAATGATTCGTCAGCTTGGTAAGCCTACATGGTTCTGTTCATTTTCAGCAGCAGAGACAAGATGGGCACATTTGCTTACGATATTAGGGCGGCTTGTTGATAAGAAAAATTACACTGACGACGAAATCCAAGTAATGACATGGCAAAAGAAATCAGACTTAATTAAAAGTGATCCTGTCACTTGTGCTAGGAACTTTGAACACATGGTTCAATTGTTACTTTGTGACATTTTGAAAAGTACACTGAAGCCTATTGGTGAAATAGTTGACTCCTTCTATAGAGTTGAATCCCAACAACGTGGTTCTCCACACATACATTCTTTATTCTGGGTGAAAGATGCTCCTCAATATGGAAAAAATTCAAATGAAGATATTGCTAAATTTGTTGATAGGTATGTTGCATGTAAGGTTGACTCAGGAGAACTGGGTGATTTAGTTAATTTACAAAGACACCAGCACTCAAAAACATGCAAAAAACAGGGTCATAAGATTTGCAGATTCAATTTTCCATTACCACCAATGCCAAGAACAATGATTTTAGAACCTCTCGCTGCAAACACTTTTAATGAGAATGAGAAGGATTTAGTGAAGAAAAATTACAACAAAATAAACAAACTATTAGACAATTTAAAATACAATGATAAAATGAACTTTGAAGAATTTCTCATAAAACTGGGTTTCACAGAGCAACAATATATCATGGCTGTGAGATATTCACTAAAGCGTGACACACTTCTGCTAAAAAGATCTCCATCTGAAATGAGAATTGATAGTTACAACTCGGATTTGTTGAAAGCCTGGCAAACCAACATGGATATACAGTATATCTTGGATCCTTGTGCTTGTGCTGTTTATATTTTGTCATATATTACTAAAGGACAAAGAGGAATGAGCAAATTACTAAGAAAAGCATCAGAAGAAGCAAGCTCTGGTAATAAAGACATCATAAACAAAGTCAGACACATTGGAAACAAATTTCTAGATGCTGTTGAGGTCAGTGCACAAGAAGCAGTGTATTTGGTTTTGCAGATGCCTTTAAGAAGGTCATCTCGGAAATTCCAGTTTATTAACACGTCCAATCCAGAAGAAAGAACATTCCTTTTAAAAACAATGGATAAGCTTCAAGAACTACCAGATAGCTCTGAGGATATTGAGTCAGTTAACTTGATCAAAAGATACCAAAGGAGACCAAAAACATTAGCAGAATTATGTCTAGCTGATTTTGCAGCATGGTATAACTGTGACAAGCAAAGTAAAAGGCAGGTAGAACATATGGGTCAGGTTAAAACATTTCTTTCTGATGACTACTTGCCTGAAATTGATTTTAGTGATAATGTTGATGATGATCTCACCAATGATAAAACAGAAATGTGTGAAGAATATGACCTAAAAGGTGGATTGAAACTGGTGAAAAGACAAAAATCTAGAATTATTCGTTCAGTAAGATTTAACAAAAACAAGGACCCTGAGAATTATAGCAGAGAACAGTTAATGCTGTACACTCCTTGGAGGAATGAAAACAAGGATCTTATCCAAGACTGTGAAACTTTCCAAGAAAGATATGAACAACTCAAGAACACAATAGCCCACAACAAACGGCAATATGATTACCAGCAGAAGTGCTTGATGATGCAATAGAAAATGTTGAACTGGAAGAATTTGTGGATGTGGCCCCAAATAGACAACATAGAGATGAACAAGACCAAGAGATAGGGACAAAACCAAGTCCATTATTTGGATGCTTTGATCCAGGCACAAATAAACAGCACAACCAATATGAATTAATGGATGATATCGGTATCTTTCCAAGAACCAATGATGATGAAGATCTTGTAGTAAAACGCATGACTGATGATGATTTTAGAAAACTTGTTCGTTCACTTAACGTGAAGCAAATGGAATTTTCCTATCATGTCTTGAATTCCATCAAAACTAGTGATGAAGCACTTCAACTTTTTTAAGTGGTGGGGCTGGCGTTGGCAAAACTACAGTTACTAATGCTTTATATGAAGCTTTGATCAGATATTTGAATAGTATACCAGGTGAAAACCCTGACGACATTAAAGTACTTAAAGTAGCACCAACAGGAAAAGCAGCATTTAATATAAGTGGTAACACTCTTCACTCTGCTTTTAAAGTACACGCTAACCGAGGTTTTGGGTATTGCACACTTGATAGAGACAGACTTAACACTATCAGAGCATAGCTGAGGAAACTTGAGGTTATTTTTATTGACGAGATTAGTATGATAGGCAGTGGCATGTTCACGTTCTTGAATTTACGCTTACAGCAGATCATGGGCACAACAAAACCCTTTGGAGGAGTTAATTTGATAACTGTTGGTGACCTGTTTCAGTTAAAGCCAGTTTTTGACAAATGGATTTTTGAGAATTCAAAAGATGCCTATAGTGCATTAGCCACAAATATTTGGCAAAAACATTTTAAAATGTATGAATTGTCAGAAATTATGAGACAGAAGTATGACAGAATTTGCAGAGCTTTTAAATCACCTAAGAGAAGGAAAACACAGAGAACAAGATATTGAGGTCCTAAAAGGAAGGATTTTAAAAGTAAAGCCAGGTGAAAGTGATTATCCCATGAACATCACTCACTTGGTTAGTACTAACCAAGCAGTAGATGGTCACAATGTTAAAATATTTAACAACTCCAAAAACCAAAAAGTAAACATTTGTGCAGTTGACATTTTAATTGAAGATCTATCCGATTAACTAAAAGAGAAAATGAAACAAAAAATCCCAAATGATCCAACCAAAACCATGGGATTATTTTCTGTTTACTCTGTCCATGTTGCAGCAAAGTATGACCTAACAACAAATGTGTCTGTCCTTGATGGTATGACCAATGGAGCAGAATATACAGTTGAAAAAATTGACTACAGAGTACCTGACTCTACTACACCAAGTACTACATGGGTAATGTTTAAGGATCCTAACATTGGTCATTATTGGCGAAGAGAGTATTTACATTTGTATAATGTACAAATACAGAGCACTTGGACACCCATAGTGGAAATCACAAGACAAGTTAGATTGTACAAAAGAAATCAAGTTCAAGTTCTTTGTAGACAATTCCCTTTACGACCAGCTGCAGCCAAAACAATACATTGTTGTCAAGGTGACACACTTGATGCAGCAGTTGTTGATTTACCAGCTTCAACAAGAGAACATATGCATTATGTTGGTCTGAGCAGACTGCAGAATATTTCAGGATTGCATATCTTAAATTTAAATGAGTAAAAGATAGCAGGTAGCAAGAAAGTTGCAGCTGAAATGTCTAGACTAAGGTCAGAAGCTTCTCTAAAACCATGCATTCCCTTTCTTTATGAAACACCAAGTAACGAAAACAACTTGAAAATTTTGTTTCAAAATGTAAGATCCTTGCATCTCCATATTGAAGATGTAGCATGTGATTATAGTGTACAAGCAGCACATGTGAATATATTCGTTGAGACAGCATTATATTCAAGGGACATTGATGAAGCATATGACATGACTAATTTTCGCCTCTACAGAAATGATTGTGATCCACAGAATACTACTTGAACAACATATGGAACAGCTGTGTATATCGGAAATGATGTAGAGTGCACCTGTGACCCCTATAGATGGAACTACAACAATACAGAAATGACTGTTGCTATAATCAATTTACCGGGATGTATCAATGTATATATTGTTGGGATATATCGCTCAAAATCAAAAGTTCCATTTTCTAAATTAATTGAAGCTTTGGAACACTTACATCGGACTATTCTTTGTGAGCCACAGACTCCTGTCATAATTTTAGGAGACTTTAATGTCAATTTTATGGAAACTACCTCTGAACAGAAAGCTCTTGTGGGATATATGATCAAGCAAAAGGGTTACACTCAGCTGATAAAACAGTTCACAACAGATTATAAAACTCAGATAGACCACATATACACTAATATTCCACATCAAGTTCAAAGTTCTGGTACATTAGAATCATATTATAGTGATCATAAACCCATTTTTGTCTGTCTAAATCTAAGCAGCTAGAGCACATCGTTTTCTATTGTTGGTTATTGTGTCAGGATTTATAGGAATGATTATATTATTGGCTGTAACTCTGTTTTCTTTTTTGGTTTTCTTGAGCACAAGTTTCTTATTTTCTTATTTGGGGTTGATTTTTAATAGCATTGACCACATGTATACCCATGTAATTTAAAGATATACATAAGAAAAGTAAAGGTTGTAGGGGAGGAAAATACAAGATGAACAGAATAGAATGTGTTATTTCTTATTGGAGACAACGATAATGAAAATGACCTCACTCTCAAGAGTGACGTCACTGTGCGCTGTGGTAAGGTAGTGACGGGTCACTACCTGGAGTCAACATGCAGGGCATTACAGTTAAATGTTTTGGAGGGGTTGGGTAATTATTTGAACTTCAATTAAGTTAGATATTAGGGCGGCATAAAATATTTTTTTTCTGAAATGTCAACTTGAAACAATGTCCTAATCAATTGTTTCTGTTATTCATTATTTTGTAGACTGCTGTTTGAGTGAAATATGTCTGAAGTTTCATGATTTCCCTACCAAATGATCTCAGTGGACTCTTAATGCATTGCCAAGACACCGAACGCACAGTGGATACAACCCTTCATTGTACCTTCTAATTCAAGACCTTCAAGAACAGTAATTGCACAGTTAAGTTTGTACATGATTGTATATGTTCCACACATGCATGCCCCATGACAACATGTTATGGTATGCAGCAGCTGTGAAACCAACAATGGATGTTACTCTAAATATGCTGCTAAAGACACCTTCCGGAAACCATTTGCCATAGTCTACATTTCTATTACTAAAGAAGAATTCCAAAAACGATTATGGATGTCACGTTAAATATGCTGTTCAAGTCATCTGCAAAAACATCTGTGCAAATCAACTCTGCTGTGTCTCAAACCTAGAAAGACCATGAATGGAACTCTGAATATACATGTATATCTACCAGTATGGAAAGTCAGTTGGGTGGTCTTCTTAATCAGTAAAAAGACACTAAAGAGCTTACTCGATCAAAAACAGTACCTAGGCATATTACACACTGTTAGCTGTACATGTGGTACACAAAATGGAAATCAAAAGAACAGACATCAGCTAACCAAGTTACTGTCATTTAGGCTGTTAATATATTAAATAAATAACCCTAATTTACCCTCGGTCACTTTACAAAGCATAAAGGTTAGTGGACTAAGTAATTCAATGTCAGGAACAAATGATTCAAATCAAACATAACAAGATCTGTTTGCTTACCGCCACAGTCGCAACACAGTGCACATTCCAAAGCAATCCTTGATGATTCATTTATTTCTGTAGACATCACATCACTTGATCAACACAAACTCTATTATTGCACCATCAGTCGTAGCCGTTGTGAAATCTCCGATGACATAATGCTCTTAATCTGGAACTTTCTTCGGGATATGTATGACACGTATGGGCATGAACGATATGAACGATACGATAATAACACTTTTAACAACAGCTTTCTTTCTTAAAAGTCATGATTAAATTTAATTCGTGTTTTCCACGAGTATAGGGCCAGCAAAGTAGTCACACGAGTCACATCATTCTAGACTTCCATTATCCACGGCTACCTTCAGTACGGTGGTTATTTCCCTACCAATGACGTAATCCTTGCATGTTCTGACATGTTCTTTGCTTGGCTCTCAAATATTTAATTTTCCTTCTGATCACCGAGCTCGCTGCGATGAAACAGCCAAAGAATTTACTTCATTTGCCTAAAACCACAAGAAATGCTCGGAAAATTGCAAATAAATTGATGACCGTCACTTCTGCCAAAATTAACTTGCAAAGTGAACACGATCTTATTCGTCAGGTAGCGAAAGTGAAAGCGGCAACGTCAGCGCATTCCATGGTTGACGTAATACCGACGCTTCGATAAAACCAAAAGAAAATATAGTTTCCAGACAAATAAAGAAAACAATATCCGTAACATTGCCCGTGTATTAATGTTTCAACAGCTTTTGGCGAGTAAACATTACAGGTTGCGTGACTCAACATTTGGCTGAGAGGAAGTTTGGGTCTGGTCACCGACAAAACTAAAAAAAACAGGAAGATATGTTAGATCTTATAACCGCGCTTTTAAAATTTAACTGTTTGCTTAGCACTACAGTCACAACGCAGTGTACATTTCAAAGCCGTCCTCGATGATTCTTTTCTTACTGTAGACATCACATCGCTTGATCAACACAAACTCTATTATTGCACCATCAGTGGTAGCCGTTGTGAAATATCCGATGACGTAATAGTCTTAATCTGGAACTTTCTTTGGGATATGTGTGGGTATGAACGATATGAACGATTCGATAACAACACTATTAACAATTGCTTTCTTTCTTAAAAGTCACGATTAAATTTCATTGGTGTTTTCCACGAGTAAACGGCTAGAAACGTAGTCACACGAGTCACATAATTTAAGACTTCCGTTATCCATGGCTATCTTTAGTACGGTGGTTATTTCCCTACCAAACGACGTAATCCTTGTATGTTCTGCCATGTTCTTTGCTTGGCTTGCAAATTTTTAATTTTCCTTCTGATCAACAAACTCTCTGCGATGACACAGCCGAAGAATTTACCTCATTCGCCTAAAACCACAAGAAATGCTCGAAAACTTGCAAACAAATTAATGACTGTCGCTTCTGCCGAAATAAACTTGCAAAGTAAACACGATTTTATTTGTCCCGTAGAGAAAGCGAAAGCTGCAACGTCAGCGCATTCCATGGCTGACGTAATACCTTTTTTAGCGTATTTATTATTTCCCTTCGAATCCAACCCTTTGATAAAACCAAAAGAAAATATATTTTACCCAAAGTAAAGAAAACACTATCCGTAACATTGTCCTTGTATTAATGTTTCAACAGCTTTTGGCGAGTAAACATCACAGGTTGCGTGATTCAAAATTTGGCCGAGTGGAAGTTTGGGTCTGGTCACCCACAAAACTAAAAAAACAAGAAGATCTGTTAGATCTTATAACCACGCTTTGAAAAATTAACTGTTTGCTTACCACTACAGCCGCAACGCAGTGCACATTTCAAAGCAGTCCTTGATGATTCTTTTGTTACTGTAGACATCACATCACTTGATCAACACGAACTGTATGATTGCACCATCAGTCGTAGCTGTTGTGAAATCTCCGATGACGTAATGGTCTTAATCTGGAACTTTCTTCGGGATATCTATGGGCATGCACGATATGAACGATATGAACGATTCGATAACAACACTATAAACAATTGCTTTCTTTCTTAAAAGTCATGATTAAATTTCTTTGATGTTTTCCATGAGTAAAGGGCTAGAAAAGTAGTCACACGAGTCACATAATTTAAGACTTCCGTTATTCAAGGCTATTTTTAGTATGGTGGTAATTTCCCTACCAATGACGTAATCCTTGCATGTTTAGACAAGCTCTTTGCTTGGCTTGCAAATATTTAATTTTCCTTCCCATCTATGAACTCGCTGCGATGAAACAGCCAAAGAATTTACTTCATTTGCCTAAAACCACAAGAAATACTAGCAAAACGTCAAATAAATTGATGACCGTCGCTTCTGCCAAAATAACCTTGCAAAGTAAACACCATCTTATTTGTCACCTAGAGAAAGTGAAAGCTGCAATGTTAGCGCATTCCATGGCTGACTAATACTTTTTTTTTAGCGTGTTTATTATTCCATTTGAATCCAAGGCTTCGATAAAACCAAAAGAAAATATATTTTACCCACAACAAAGAAAACAATATCCGTAAAATTGTCCGCGTATTACTGTTTCAAGAGCTTTTGGCGAACAAACACCACACGTTGCGTGACTCGAAATTTGGCCGAGCGGAGGTCTGCGTCTGGTCACCGACAAAAAACAAGAAGATCTGTTAGATCTTATAACCGCGCTTTTAAAATTTAACTGTTTCCTTAGCACTACCGTCGGAACGCAGTGCACATTCCAAAGCAGTCATTGATGATTCTTTTCTTACTGTAGACATCACATCACTTGATCAACACAAACTGTATTATTGCACCATCAGTGGTAGCCATTGACAAATCTCCGATGACCTAATGGTCTTAATCTTTGTACAACTTTCTTCGGGATATATATGGGCATCAACGATATAAATGACACGATAACACTATTAAAAACAGCTTTCTTTCTTAAAAGTCATGATTAAATTTAATTGGTGTTTTCCACGAGAAAAGGGCTAGCAAAGTAGTCACACAAGTCATATAATTTAATGATAAAACTCTATCCCGACCGATGTATCGATTTTGGTCACTCCAGTGACCACAGATTGAAAACGTGACAGAAAATTGGCGTTACTTTCGATTCTCACCAAATTTGCACAGTGGGAAGATCTCATCATTAGCCAATTATAGGCCATCTTTCAGCTCTTTTCGTCATGTCCCCCCCACGGGAGAATTTTGTCAAGTTAGCTAATTTAGTATGCAAGCCACCGTAATGGCGGTCACCGTCGACAAAATGTTTATTTGCTCAAAATTGGGGCAAAATCTTTCGGAGATGGAAATCAAGACATTTGTAAGGATACAGAAAGTAATTTGGGGCCGGTTGCTGGCTTCTAAGGCTGAATTTATCCAGAAGTAAGCTGTATTTTCGTTTTCGTGCCGAAAGCCATGCGATGAAATATTATGGGCTTGTTCTGCTGTCTTGTTCTGTTTTTCTCTTGGTCTTTCTTGTAGCCCGCCGAGGCCAGTCTTTCGTCTAAATCAGTTGAAAAAAGTTCGAAAAAGATGTTCCCATTCAAGTTTAAGCTCTCAGGCGATAATTCTGGAGTTTTTTGGCTGAAACGTTCGGCTTTGTTATGTTCGTGTTTTTCGGTTGCTATGGGCGACCGTTGCTTCCTTTGTTAGGTCAAGTCTGGGGAGTGAGGTCACAAAAAATTCTAATTAATTCTGGTTTTGTTCGATTTTGCTGAAATTTTAACACGATAAAGCTGGATTGTTAACGAATAGATTTACCGCCTGCCGATGCGTGGTAGCTATTAACGCTGAAGTGTTATATCGCTTCGAAGTCAGGGTTTTGAAGAGATTTTTTTGCAACGTGTGGGTTCGGCGTGATTTTGTAATCGGAGGTTTTTGTTGACCCCGAAGGAAAAAATATCCGGAAAAGGTCATTTCATCGACAATTCAAAGGTATATAAATACGTATATGTTCCGAGCTAAATATCTGCTGAAAAAATATAATTTTTGACGAACGCTGGGTTTTTAATTTTTTCCCGCGAAAGTCAGTATCGGAGATGAGATTTATTAATGTTTCAACAGCTTTTGGCGAGTAAACATCACAGGTTGCGTGACTCAAAATTTGGCCGAGTGGAAGCTTGGGTCTTGTCGCAGACAAAACTGCGAAAAAAAAAACACAGGTAAACCATGATCCGCGCTCGGCCCATGGCCGCGCGGTTAAAAAAAATAACAAGAAGATCTGTTAGATCTTAGAACCGCGCTTTTAAAATATAACTGTTTGCTTAGCACTACCGTCGGAACGCAGTGCACATTCCAAAGCAGTCATTGATGATTCTTTTCTTACTGTAGACATCACATCACTTGATCAACACAAACTGTATTATTGCACCATCAGTGGTAGCCATTGACAAATCTCCGATGACGTAATGGTCTTAATCTTTGTAGAACTTTCTTCGGGATATGTATGGGCATGAATGATATAAATGACACGATAATAACACTATTAACAACAGCTTTCTTTCTTAAAAGTCATGATTAAATTTTATTGGTGTTTTCCACGAGTAAAGCGCTAGCAAAGTAGTCACACAAGTCATATAATTTAATAATAAAAGTCTATCCCGACCGATGTATCGATTTTGGTCACTCCAGTGACCGCGGATTGAAAACGTGACAAAATTGGCGTTACTTTCGATTCTCACAAATTTGGACACTGGGATGATCTCATCATTAGCCAATTACAGGCCATTTTTCAGCTCTTTTCGTCATGTCCCTCCCACGGGAGAATTTTGTCAAGTTAGCTAATTTAGTATGCAAGCCACCGTAATGGCGGTCACCGTCGACGAAATGTTTATTTGCTCAAAATTGGGGCAAAATCTTTCGGAGATGGAAGTCAGGACATTTGTAAGGAAACAGAAAGTAATTTGGGGCCGGTTGCTGGCTTCTAAGGCTGAATTTATCCAGAAGTAAGCTGTATTTTCGTTTTTGTGCCGAAAGCCATGCGATGAAATATTATGGGCTTGTTCTGCTGTCTTGTTCTGTTTTTTCTCTTGGTCTTTTTTGTAGCCCGCCGAGGCCAGTCTTTCGTCTAAATCAGTTGAAAAAAGTTCGAAAAAGATGTTCCCATTCAAGTTTAAGCTCTCAGGCAATAATTCTGGAGTTTTTTGGCCGAAACGTCGGCTTTGTTATGTTCGTGTTTTTCGGTTGCTATGGGCGACCGTTGCTTCCTTTGTTAGGTCAAGTCTGGGGAGTGAGGTCAAAAAAAAATTCTAATTAATTCTGGTTTTGTTCGATTTCGCTGAAATTTTAACACGATAAAGCTGGAGTGTTAAGGAATAGATTTACCGTCTGCCGATGTGTGGTAGCTATTAACGCTGAAGTGTTATATCGCTTCGAAGTCAGGGTTTTGAAGAGATTTTTTTGCAACGTGTGGGTTCGGCGTGATTTTGTAATCGGAGGTTTTTGTTGACCCCGAAGGAAAAAATATCCGGAAAAGGTCATTTCATCGACGATTCAAACGAATATAAATATGTATATGTTCCGAGCTAAATTTCTGGTGAAAAACTATAATTTTTGACGAACGCTGGGTTTTTAATTTTTTCCCGCGAAAGATGAGATTTATTAATGTTTCAACAGCTTTTGGCGAGTAAACATCACAGGTTGCGTGACTCAAAATTTGGCCGAGTGCAAGCTTGGGTCTGCTCGTACACAAATCGAACAAGAAGATCTGTTAGATCTTATAACCGCGCTTTTAAAATTTAACTGTTTCCTTAGCACTACCGTCGGAACGCAGTGCACATTCCAAAGCAGTCATTAATGATTCTTTTCCTACTGTAGACATCACATCACTTGATCAACACAAACTGTATTATTGCACCATCAGTGGTAGCCATTGACAAATCTCCGATGACGTAATGGTCTTAATCTTTGTAGAACTTTCTTCGGGATATGTATGGGCATGAGCCATATGAATGACACGATAATAACACTATTAACAACAGCTTTCTTTCTTAAAAGTCATGATTAAATTTAATTGGTGTTTTCCACGAGTAAAGGGCTAGCAAAGTAGTCACACAAGTCATATAATTTAATGATAAAACTCTATCCCGACCGATGTATCGATTTTGGTCACTCCAGTGACCACAGATTGAAAACGTGACAGAAAATTGGCGTTACTTCCGATTCTCACAAATTTGGACACTGGGATGATCTCATCATTAGCCAATTATAGGCCATCTTTCAGCTCTTTTCGTCTTATCCCCCCCTCGGGAGAATTTTGTCAAGTTAGCTAATTTAGTATGCAAGCCACCGTAATGGCGGTCACCGTCGACGAAATGTTTATTTGCTCAAAATTGGGGCAAAATCTTTCGGAGATGGAAATCAAGACATTTGTAAGGATACAGAAAGTAATTTGGGGCCGGTTGCTGGCTTCTAAGGCTGAATTTATCCAGAAGTAAGCTGTATTTTCGTTTTCGTGCCGAAAGCCATGCGATGAAATGTTATCGGCTTGTTCTGCTGTCTTGTTCTGGTTTTCTCTTGGTCTTTTTTGTAGCCCGCCGAGGCCAGTCTTTCGTCTAAATCAGTTGAAAGAAGTTCGAAAAAGATGTTCCCATTCAAGTTTAAGCTCTCAGGCAATAATTCTGGAGATTTTTGGCCGAAACGTTCGGCTTTGTTATGTTCGTGTTTTTCGGTTGCTATGGGCGACCGTTGCTTCCTTTGTTAGGTCAAGTCTGGGGAGTGAGGTCACAAAAAAATTCTAATTAATTCTGGTTTTGTTCGATTTCGCTGAAATTTTAACACGATAAAGCTGGATTGTTAACGAATAGATTTACCGTCTGCCGATGTGTGGTAGCTATTAACGCTGAAGTGTTATATCGCTTCGAAGTCAGGGTTTTGAAGAGATTTTTTTGCAACGTGTGGGTTCGGCGTGATTTTGTAATCGGAGGTTTTTGTTGACCCCGAAGGAAAAAATATCCGGAAAAGGTCATTTCATCGACGATTCAAAGGTATATAAATATGTATATGTTCCGAGCTAAATATCTGCTGAAAAAATATAATTTTTGACGAACGCTGGGTTTTTAATTTTTTCCCGCGAAAGTCAGTATCGGAGATGAGATTTATTAATGTTTCAACAGCTTTTGGCGAGTAAACATCACAGGTTGCGTGACTCAAAATTTGGCCGAGTGGAAGCTTGGGTCTTGTCGCAGACAAATCTGCGAAAAAAAAAAAAACCACAGGTAAACCAGAACCGCGCTTGGCCCATGGCCGCGCGGTTAATAAACCACGGGTAGTTTATGAACCGCGCGCGGTTAAAAAAAATTAAAAAATTAAAAAAATAAACCACGGGTAAACCATGAACCGCGCTCGGCCCATAGCCGCGCGGTTAATAAGGTTAAAACCCTAGCTGGCAGAAGGCAAACCAGTTGGCTATTTACAAGCTTCGCCAAGGAGTTGAACTTAGGTCTGCCTGAAATACTCAGCCATGCTTACTGTTTTGAGATAATTATGTGATGTGGGCTGCGTAGTCCAAGAACTTTTACTGGAGATATGGTCAATGTGTCATTTGTAAACAACAAGGCATAGTATTTGTAGTATTGCAATCAGCAGAAACTGCCAGTAATGTGACCTACTAAGAACGCTGAGATAGTCCTAAGTTAATTTACTCAGTACCGTGTGAAAGCATGACGAATGTCCACCACAGTTACTGTAAAAGCTTGCTGTTTACCATTAAAAAACATAAGGGGTAAAAAATATAAATTTGTGTTGAAATAAGTGATGTCAAGTTGTTTTAGTCTATTGAGTGCACACTCACAAGGATAACATTACACAAATGAGTATTGATTAAGATTTCTACAGTATCTGCCATATTTGTCAAGCGGCACAGCCCAAGCTGTCTTGGGGACCACTACATCTCACCTACAAGTAGATGACTAGATTAACTGCTGTACATTACAGGGTTGACATTAAGACCCATAACACCTGTTTAAGCAGAGTATGCTTGGTGGGCCCTAATGTTAGGGATGAACTTGCCTAATGCTCACTACGCTGGCACAATTCACGTAAGCTCACAAGTTACATACATGTACAGGCAGCAGATGACTCAAAACGTAATGACAGCCCTGCATAACACTCTGCACTATCTGAGATTGTCTCACTAGTTTTCCTTTTGGCGAACACTTTCTTACCTTTGGCGCGACTTTTTTTTTCCGGGGGCGACTTTTTAGTACAGAGTGCACTATTGGGATGGTTATGGGAGCTGCTTGCCGCTAAGGAACTAAGACCTTATGGCACTATGGCCCTATGGCGCTAAGGTGTTAACTTTAATGTTTGTTTAATTAATTAATTTCAATTAATTAATTAGTCTAGAGGCAAGGAAGCAGTGGGGGTGGGGTGGGAAAGGTACGAGTGTACTCTACGTAAAACACATTCCATCGCCGTCACTTAGATTTGAACATCGCAAAGCTATATATTTCAGGTAACCCCTTGCTCTCCTTGTGGTATCATTCTCCTTAGAACAAAACTAATATGCTCTAAACGCATGCGTTGATTAGTTAGCGTTCCTGGCTTCTATATTAGGTAGAGGATACATTGCATACGGAATCACGCACAAATGTTGAGTGGTTTTCCTTATGGTAGAACTCAACATGTTAGACGCATGCGTTCTAGCATCGTTAGTGTTATACACTATCTTTCCACGCAGTATTTTATGTCATGTCATGTGACCAAGGACGGTAGTTATTTTTCAGGTAGCGCCAATTGTCCCTTTTTATTGCAAAAGTGAAACATTACTGTGGCTGCGTAGCTTTTAGAATTACACGCAGGTCGTTCAACAAATATCATCAGCTGTTTTTAATCTACAATAGTGTGCTTGTCAGGATTCAAATGTATTGCTTCTCCTTAGCGGCTTGTTTATTTCTTGCCTTAATTGTGTCTCTAAGAGAGACCAAAAAGTTCCCAAGTTAGTGGCTCTCATACTCCTCAAATTGTAAATTAGTAACAAAAGAAACCAGGAAAGTGCCCAAATGTTGCTGCAGACTCCGTGGCACCTAGTGAAAGCGCAAATTAATTTAATCAGTCTTTGAGGAGACTCATTCATATCGGCCAAGTAGCGCTGTTTCTCTTCAATACTTTTCGTTGAAAAGCTTTTCAGCCATTCAATATCGTTTTGTGTTAATTTTGAATTGTTAACAACAAAGGTGGCAACAGAAAAAGAAAGTGGTATTTCGTGACTATCTGATAATTAAATTAGTTCTTGTTCATCGGTAAAAATTTGCATTTTTAGTAAAACAACATCGTTTCTGTTCCGTTTCTTCATCTCTACATCAGATGTTTAACTTTCTTTCATTTATCTCCAAAAAACAAGGACATTTTCCGTATGTTTTGGAGAAAACAAGGGTTTCATATTACATGCCTTTGCGAGGAAAACAAAAGAATCAAGTTACAAAGTTGGCGTCAAGAGCTAAATTGTCACGTTTGCTGCTTCAACGTATTATTGAATTTAAAATGAACAAAAATCAACGTAAACCACCAGGAGTAATTAATTTGAACGTAATTTTTGGACCTTGAATGAAAATACAACCTTAAAACATACACACTGCAAAGGGGAAAAGGCCTAGCAGACTACCAAGGTAGACACAAACCGGAAGTGAGCCGAGCAGGGGTGAGTACTTATGGGACTACCGTAGCAGAGCTATCAATTGCGCTCTGCACTATCTGAGATTGTCTCACTAGTTTTATTTGGCGCGCCTTTTTAGTGCAGAGTACACTATTGGGATGGTTTAGGGGGACGCTGTTCGCTAAGGCACTAAGCACTAACGCCATAACGCCATAAGGTGTAAACTTTAATATCTGTTTAATTAATAAATTTCAATTAATCTATTAGCTATGCCGGAAGGGGGGCTGGGTGGCGTAGGTATCCGAGTGCATTACGCAAAATATGTCATACTTACGATGCTTTCCTTGATAACATGACAAAAATATATATATGGTTTTGCAAATCTCATGCTACCCTTGTGGTGCCAATCTCTAAAGAACAAAAAGCAATTTGCTCCAAACGCATGCGCAGATTAGTTAGCGTTAAAGTCGACTATATGTTAGGTGAAAGATAAATTTTATACGGGACTACCCACGAACGTTGAGTGCTTTCCCTTGTGGTAGAGCATAACATGTAAGACGCATGCGTTCAAGCATAGCTAGTGTGATAAACTCCGTTCTCGACTTCAGATATACGCTTTTTAGTGCAGAGTGCACTATTTGGATGGTTTTGGGGTTGACGTCGCTAAAGCACTATGGCCCTAAAGCACTATGGTAATAAGGCACTATGGCACTATGGTCATAAGGTGTAAACTTTAATGTTTGTATAATTAATTAATTTCAATTAATTAATTAGGCTTGCAGCAAGGGGGTAGGATGTATGGAGTTCCATCCCCGCCAAAAATCAAAGTTGATCATGTTACAAGTAGAACGTGAGGGACTGGGCCCAGCCCCAGGTTACTTATTATTATGGGATCGAAAATCCCACGCGTTGGAGAGAATGAAAACGAAACGAGGATCGATGAGAAAACGTGTTGTCATTGTAGTTTTGTAGTAGTTCCTGTGCGAGATTGAGTAGAGTGTAACATTTGGTGACCCCGACGTGACAAAGAAACCATCGAAATGTCTATAAAAGTCGTCGAAGAGATTCAGATAGAGGTGAGAACAGCAATTTGTCAGCTTAGCGAAGCGAGTCTTCGAGAAATCTGTGCGGGGCTACATATCGAAGTTAAAGAGACGGATACGGGACGTCTGGCGTTAATACAAATCCTAACGAAATATTTAGACGCCGAAGAACTCGGAACTGAAGCACTAACGAATCTCAGAGAAACAATTAAAGAAAAGAAACCGGCAACGAAGGACGCGAAGAGTGAACAAGAGGGTGGTGTGAAAACCGAACATGTGGATCAGAAGTCTGCTGTCAAGTCAAGCACAAATGCAGTTACGCCTAAAGAAACCACAGCGATTCCACCGTTCAGGAAGGAATTTAAAATATCGGGACAGATTGGAGATTCACGTCAGAAAGATCGCTTGAGCTTTACCAGTCTTGCTCACCAAATTAACGCTGGATTGAAACGGGGCTATAAAGAAGAAATTGTCGAGGCCGTTATTCGAGCCATCAATCCAGGCCTGAGATTGAGGAGCTACTTGGAAGGTAAGCCCGATCTAGATCTTGCCAGATTACGTAAAATTCTCCGGTCACATTACCAAGAAAGGGGGGCTACGGAAATGTATCAGCTGCTCAGTTCGGCAGTACAGGAAGCTGGGGAGACCCCTCAGGACTTTCTTGTTCGCCTCCTTGATCTAAAGCAGAAAGTACTGTTTGCATCTCAAGAAGCAGGATCTGATTTGAAGTATGAGCCAAAGCTGGTACAGTGCATGTTTCTGCATTCATTATTAACTGGGTTACGGAATGATAACATTAAAATGGAGATAAAACCATGCCTGCAAAACACCCAAGTGGAAGATGAAGAACTTTTTGAGAAATTGAATGCAGCAGTTAGTAATGAAACAGAAAGAATGCAGAAGCTTGGTTCCCGTCATGACCAGCTCACAAACCGAACCCCCACACAGCTTGTAGCCCAATTGGCCACCCATGACGACAGCCATGCCTCAGTTGAAGGTAAAACCCCAGAAAAGCCACGAAAAGTTAACCTTCTTACTGAAGTTAGAGAGTTGAAAGCGGAATTGGCTGCTATCCGGGAGGGCATGGAACAACAAAGCCGCGCTAGCCCTCACCCACAGTACAACCCTGTAGAGCAAGGGAGGGTTCGCCCTAGAGGGTGCTGGAATTGTGAAAGACAAGGAAGGGGTTTCCGTTGCAACCATTGTTTCAACTGTGGTGATGTCGGCCACTTCAGTTACCAATGCCTAAGGTCAAGCCGAAGGGGCTATAACTCAGCAAGCCCCCAGGGAAACAGACAAGGGTTGCCCCCACGGGACAAGGAGCAGCCCCCCCGATTCATGAGCAGTCCCAACAATGCATGAACTGTGGAAAGAGGGAGGATTGGGCACATCAATACTTGCGGTGTTCACAGTGCCATACTAGCCACTATTGTTCAAAAGTTTGTCAAAGGGAACATTGGGAGAAGCATAAGAAACTATGTCAAGCCATTAGCGAAGTTGAACTGAGGGAAAGGGCAAATGTTGAAACATTGAAAACGTCGTTCAGTTCCCACCTAACCCCGAGACAACGCTCTAAACTCACCAAATTAGTGGGAAGAAAATGTGTGGTTTCCTGCTTGATTCAAGGGGAAAAGGTGGATGCCCTGTGGGAAACCGGAGCTCAAGTTTGTGTTGTGTCCAAACATTGGAAAGAAATTAACCTACCAAACGAGCCAGTAAGAGACATAAGCGAGTTATTGGGGGAAGATGGATTAAATCTCCAGGCCGTGAACGGTACAAAAATCGCATATGATGGCTGGATTGAGGTAGAGTTCCAGTTGGTTGGGGAGGACGGGTACTCGGAGCCATTGACAGTACCCATACTAATAGGAAGTGAAGATAATCAGGAGTATCCCATCATCGGCTTTAATGTCATTGAAGAGGTCATTAAGAGGAGTAGTAGCCCCAACACAACCAGCCTATTGCCCCGAATAGTGAATGACTCGTTCCCATCTGTGAAAGAGGGCGAAGCAAGAGCGCTGGTTAATTTCATCCAAAGTATGGATGATGAAGCTGACACCGGTATGCTCAGAGTCGGCAGACAAGACATACGTGTCCCACCAGGAGAGACTGTGAGAGTCAAATGTCAGGTACACTTTGGACTATTAGAAGAAGATTTGCCTGTTGTGTTTGAGCCCAAAGAGGAAGGGGCGTGGCCTGAGGGGATAGAAGTTCAGGGCTGTCTCCACCGAATTTCCCCGAGGTCTTCGAGCCGAATGTATGTTCCAGTATGCAACAACACCGAACGAGAGATGACCTTACGTAGGCGGACAGAACTGGGCACTATACAGTTAGTGCAGTCCGTCACGCCACTGCCAGTCGAAGCTGAACAGAAACAAGAGAAAGAGGAAGGTGAAACTTGGAGTGAGGCAACCAGTTATGAGTGGGAGCCAAATCAGCCCGAACAAAGTAAAGCAAAGTGGACTCCCCCAGTTGACTTGAGCCATTTGTCAAGTGAGCAACGGGTGATTGTCAAGGAGATGTTGAGGGAAGAATCCGGGGCCTTCGCTATAGATGATGGTGACATTGGATGTGCCGAACATTTGAAATTGGAAATCAACCTGAGAGATGACGTCCCAGTACAAAAAACATACAATTCAATTCCAAAGCCCTTGTACGAAGAGGTAAAGTCACACTTGCAGGATATGATCAATCGTGGTTGGATAAGCAACTCAAAGTCACCCTACTCTTCCCCAGTGGTGTGTGTGAGAAAAAAAGACGGCAGTCTGAGACTATGTGTTGACTATAGGCAGTTAAACAGCAAAACTTAGGATGACCGCCAGCCCATCCCTCGCATCCAAGACATCCTGAATAGTCTCAGTGGGAACACTTAATTTTCAGTGTTAGACCAAGGAAAGGCATATCACCAAGGATTCGTAGCAGAAGAACACCGACATCTAACAGCGTTCATCACCCTCTGGGGTTTATACCAGTGGAACCGGATTCCTTTTGGCCTTAAAAATGCACCGGCAGCTTACCAGAGGTACATGGAGAAATGCCTAGAAGGTCTCCGCGATGAAATATGTATTCCATATCTTGATGATGTCCTGGTGTACAATAGAACATTTTCTGAGCATGTAGACAATGTGCGAAAGGTACTTAAACGTTTGCAGGAGTATAGTATCAAGCTGAAGCCAAAGAAATGTGAGTTGTTTAAGCCCCGTGTTCGTTACTTAGGCAGAATAGTCTCAGCAGATGGCTACACGATGGACTCAGCAGACGTTGCAGCAGTGGCAGCCCTTAAGGAAACTAAACCAAGAACTGTTGGTGAATTGCGCAAACTCCTGGGTTTCATAAGGTATTACCGCCAATGTATTCGCGACTTCTCCAGATTAGCCAAACCCCTTTATGACCTACTTTCAGTTAAAGAATGCAGTGACCAGCCCAGCAGAGCTAAAGGACAGAAAGAGCACCCCAAGTGGAAGTTGCCGACATCGAAAGGACAATCGTCATCAAATCACAAAATCCTGTGGAATGAAAGACACCAAGAGCGATTAAACTTCCTAATTGAACTTCTTATGCAGCCAGGGGTAATGGCTTACCCTGACTTTGAACGACCATTTGTACTGCACACGGATGCCTCAAGCGAAGGACTTGGGGCGGTGCTCTACCAAGAACAAGGGGGGAAATTGAGAGTTGTTGGCTATGGCTCAAGGACATTGACGCCCGCGGAACGGAACTACCACTTGCACTCAGGAAAGTTAGAATTCTTGGCCCTAAAGTGGGCAATTACTGACAAATTCAGGGATTACTTATTCTATGCTCCATCCTTCGCTGTTTTCACTGACAATAACCCGTTAACGTATGTGATGTCATCAGCAAAGTTGAATGCCACGGGGCATCGGTGGGTGGCCGAGTTAGCGGATTATAACTTTACAATCAAGTACCGACCGGGCAAGACTAATGTTGACGCGGATGTTCTGTCAAGAATCCCATTGGACATAGACAAGTATATGAGCGATTGTGCAGAGGAAGTACCCAAAGGTGTCCTTGAAGCAACCGTGGAAGCAGTTAGGGAACAGGCAAAAGGCACAATCCCATGGGTTACGGCAATTGCCGCAGACTTGACAACTCCTGAACCGACATTAAAGGATCTGAATCTAAAACCCTTCAGCCCTAGTGAAATCAAGGAGGCACAGCACTCGGATAGTGCTATATGCCGCGTGCTTTACTACAAGACACACGGGATCAAACCGGGTGGTGGCCAACTGAAGAATGAACCCCATGGAGTTACCAACCTTATGAGAGAATGGAAGAAACTGGAAGTTGATGAACATGGTATCCTGCGACGAAGAACAAGCTCTAAGATACAATTAGTTCTGCCACACAACTTCATCCCAGTGGTACTTAAAGAACTACACACAGAGATGGGACACCTTGGAGTGGAGAGAGTCGCAGAACTTGCAAGGTCCCGCTTCTACTGGCCACATATGTACTGTGACATAGAGTATTTTGTGACACAACGTTGCAGATGCATCAAACAGAAGAAACCAAACACAGTCACGAAAGCACCTATGATGCACCTGATGACATCAGCACCCTTTGAAGTAGTTTCCATTGATTTTCTGCATCTGGACAAGAGCAAAGGTGGATATGAATATGTACTACTGATTGTTGATTACTTTACCAAATATGCCCAAGCCTATGCAACGCGCAACAAGACGGCCCGCACTGCTGCTGAGAAGATCTACAATGAGTTTATCCCAAGGTTCGGTTTCCCAGCACGAATACATCACGACCAAGGTGGTGAGTTTGAAAACAAATTGTTCCACAACCTAGAACGTCTCAGTGGAGTTGCCAGCTCGCGAACCACTCCATACCACCCACAGGGCAATGGCCAGGTAGAACGCATGAACCGAACGTTACTCTCGATGCTAAGGACCCTCCCGGAGGAAAAGAAATCGAACTGGAAAGATTCCTTAAACAAGCTTATACATGCGTACAACTGCACAAGACACGAAACGACTGGGTTCTCGCCATTTTACCTGATGTTTGGCCGTTCCCCACGATTACCAGTTGATTTGCTGTTTGACCTAGACAACGACCTTCAACAGGGTGATTACCAGGACTATGTAAAGACGTGGCAAGCAGATATGAGACGGGCCTACGACCTAGCATCTAGGAACACCCAGAAATCGTCAGCCAGGAGTAAAGTGTATTACGACAAGAAGGCTTCCGCAGCAGTCCTACTCCCCGGCGACCGCGTACTTGTTAGAAACCTTTCAGAAAGGGGAGGACCTGGAAAGCTCCGTTCACACTGGGAAGAGCAAATTTATGTAGTTGAGGAACGCATATCTGATAGTCCAGTCTATCGAGTAAAGCCAGAACTTGGCCGTGGGAAACAACGAGTGTTACACCGTAACTTGCTACTTCCTTGTGATGCTTTACCACTGCCTAAACCAACGAGAGCATCATCCAAGACCACCCAACTAAGACCTAGAGTGCCACCTCAGCCTGAAGACGTTGGAGAGAGTTCCGATGATGAGTATGAGATGAACACACTGTCCTCTCCAGTCACCCATGAAATAGCCTTTCCGGCGGAAGTAGACAACCCTCCCATGGACCCACAGGACCACTGTGATAATGAAGATTGTGCCACTATGTCAGATACCAGGGACCAACCTGACCCACAAGTGGACACTGGTGACTCATCAGTGCCAAATTCATCCGTTCTAGATGTGACTGATATGGCCCCTGAGGAAAGTGACAATTCAGATTCAGAGGAACACCTAGAGGGAGCTACGCGACCTGGAAGGGAGAGACGACCCCCTCGGATTCTGACTTACAGTCAGATGGGGGTACCCGAGTACCAACGTTTAAACCCAGTAGTAAACGCAATTCAATGCCCTCAGGTGATACTTCCCTATCAAGTCATGGCCAACTGGCTTGTACCTCACTGCCGGTGTGTTCACTGCACCCCGCACATCCCATTTATTCCACAGCTGCAGTATATACCACAGCCCATATGGACAAACCAATAATGAACACTCCTGAAGTCACAACTGATTACTCCGAGTATTAACCATGGACAAGCAGACCTGTTACTCGCCTTCTGTGATTTAACTCATAAGCGAAATTTGTGTTGGATTTTCCCTCTAGTTACAAACTGTTAAAGACAAAACCTGCGGATAATGGAACTGCCACAATAAGTATTCAGTTTGAAACATGATGAGAACTGCGATGATCATACTTCACTTTCTTCTACTACCGCAGTTCAAATATGAATTATTTCATATATACTTCACATGATGAGAACTGACGCTCCCTCCTAACCATTGTTCTTTTTGGTTTTGTATTTCCTATTATAATGTCGGGACGACATTTCTGTTGGAGGGGAGTGTGTTACAAGTAGAACGTGAGGGACTGGGCCCAGCCCCAGGTTACTTATTATTATGGGATCGAAAATCCCACGCGTTGGAGAGAATGAAAACGAAACGAGGATCGATGAGAAAACGTGTTGTCATTGTAGTTTTGTAGTAGTTCCTGTGCGAGATTGAGTAGAGTGTAACAATCACAACATTCAACTTGACAGTCTAACAATTAACTTGGCAAACATCAACATCATATTTCACTCTTCAACTTTGTACTTTGTATCACAATCATTGAAACTTTAAACATCAACTTTCAAAGTGACAGTTCAACGTTCAACTTTATCCATCAACATTCATGGTAACATGTCAACAATGATCTTGACACTTGGGCTGTCAGCGAAAGATGAAGTTTGAATCTCCAAGTCGAATGTTCAGTCACCAAAGGCGCACCAATCCCGCCAAAATTCAACTTGAGAATTCGACTTTCAAGTTGATAATTCAACATGAATTGTTAAGTGTCAATATCCGTGTTTAGCAATGAACACTCTATGATTGCTATTGCTGATGACGTAAATATGTTCACCATGACGTAATGTTTAATTTCTCAAAGTTGGTTTCAACTTCGTTCCCAGGGTCCTCTCTCTTCCTCCCTGGTTGCGGCTGGTCACGTGTCTACGTATGCCAATCAAAGCCGCACTGAGGGTGGGTCCTCAACTTAAATTTAGTCAACACTGTCTAGGGAGGTGAATTTTTGCGCTGCTATACAGACGTCATTTATTTTGAAAGTGAAGCAAGTTGTTTGTCAGAGATCCTGCCTGACCAATGCTTCGTCGCTATGATCTGAACTTCTATGAGTATGAGATGCTAATTGAGAGGGAACTTTGCTTATTTTTCAGTGCTTTTTTAAAAACCGTCAACAACCTGCTTCGGATCAGTTTAATCAGTTTTTCACAGCAAAAGAATTAATTAAGTAACCGTCAAATTATCGACGGGATGCATTCAGCTAAATGAGAAGCTAGTTTCTTAGCCGAAAATTGGACTTACCGCTGAAAAAGTTTTAAAACGAAAGCCATTGGATTTTGCAAACGCGCGACCGATGTCGCTGTTGTCAAGTTCTTCACAAAATTTCTCACAGCAAGAGAACCGAATGACCGTCAAACTGTCGATTGGATGAATTCAATCAAATTCAAAGTTAGTGTCTTGGCCATACACTGGACATATCAAACTCTACACGAAGGCATCAATGTCTCCGTTGTGATTTTGCCGATCGAAAAATATAAGCTGCTTAATCAAGTTATTGGTGTTCAGCACTCAGTCGTTAATGTTGTTGATGTCAAGTTCTTCGTAATTTGTTTTCGCCGCAAGAGAATGGAATGACCGCCAAACTGTCGATGGGAGTAATTCAATGAAATTCAAAACTACCCTTGTGGGCGAACAAACAACGTATTTAACTCTAAGCGAATAAGTAAATACCTACGTTGTGATTTTGCCGAATGAAAAATGAAATTAAATTCACCGCGCGGTTCATTTATTGTTGTGGTCGTCATTTCCAAGTTCTTTGTCAATTATTTTCACCACCACAAATTCCAAAGACCGTCCAACTATCGATGGGAAAATTCAGCCAAATACAGGGCTAACCTTTAAGCCGAACTTTGATGCATTGAACTCCAATATCGAATGTGTCAATGCCTTCGCTGTGAGTTCGGCCGAGGTTACAAATTCCACTTCCTACTGGGCTCAGTAGGTGAGCTCAGTGGAGACAAATTTTAACTGTCCTGCCCCTCCCTCCAATCATTTTTATGGAGTCTGGAAAAATCTAGCAGACACGTGACCAGCCGCAACCAGGGAGGAAGAGAGAGGACCCTGGGAACGAAGTTGAAACCAACTTTGAGAAATTAAACATTACGTCATGGTGAACATATTTACGTCATCAGCAATAGCAATCATAGAGTGTTCATTGCTAAACACGGATATTGACACTTAACAATTCATGTTGAATTATCAACTTGAAAGTCGAATTCTCAAGTTGAATTTTAGCGGGATTGGTGCGCCTTTGGTGACTGAACATTCGACTTGGAGATTCAAACTTCATCTTTCGCTGACAGCCCAAGTGTCAAGATCATTGTTGACATGTTAACATGAATGTTGATGGATAAAGTTGAACGTTGAACTGTCACTTTGAAAGTTGATGTTTAAAGTTTCAATGATTGTGATACAAAGTACAAAGTTGAAGAGTGAAATATGATATTGATGTTTGCCAAGTTAATTGTTAGACTGTCAAGTTGAATGTTGTGATCAACTTTGATTTTTGGCGGCTATGGAACTCCATAAGGATGGGGTAGGTACTTGTGAGCACTACGTAAAATAGGTGACGTATGTAGCTACGTTACTTCCTTGAATTCTTCAAAAAGCTATTTATTTGTTTCAGAAAGCCTCTTGCTCTCCTTGTGGTACTTTTCTCTTTAGAATAAAACCAATATTTGTTCTAAACGCATGCGCAGATTAATAAGCATTAATGTCAGCTACATATCAGGTGGAAGATACATTTCATACAAGATCACACACTAACGTTGAGCGCTTTTCCTTGTGGTAGAACCCAAACAAGTCATACGCATGCGTTCTAGCATCGTTAGCGCGATACAAGAATGCTACTGTGACCGCGTGTCTTTTGGAATTACACCTAACTTGGTTCAAGAAATGTCGTGCGATGTTTCCAAACCACACTAGTGCGTTTATTTTATCCTTTGTCTCTATCAAACAGACCAAAATGTTCATAACCGCAATCGAAACTTTCCCAAGTAAGTGGCATTAAAAAACTTGTCAAATTGTACAAAGAAACCCAGGAAACTGCTCAAATATTGCTGCAGACTCCGTGGCACCTACTGAAAGCATAAATTTTATCAGTCTCTGAGGGGACTAGTTCAATGATGTCTGTCAAGAAGCGCTGTTCACTTTCAATACCTCTTGTTGAAACGCTTCTCAGTTGTATTAATCGATATCAGTGTGTATTTTAAATTTAAGTGGTTTTATTGTTAACGCCAAAGGTGGCAACAGAACTTGCTGTTCCGTGACAATTTGATAATTAGATTAGTTCTTGTTTATTGGTCAAAAGAAAATTTGCGTGTTAAATAAAGCAGATCTTTCCTCTTCCATTTCTTTATCCAACATTCAACTTTCCATTTATCTCCAGCTGTGAAATGAATACAAGCACATCTTCCATGTGTTTTCGAGGAAACAAGAGTATCAGGTTACATACCTTCGTCAGGAAAACAAAAGTATCAAGTTGCAAAAGTTTGCGTGAAGAGTAAAATTGTCACGTTCGCTACTTAAATGTATTATGTAATTTGAAATGAGCAAAAATCAACGTAAAACACTACAGTAAAATTCAAGAACTGTCTTGAGAAACGGTAATTAACTGTAAGTTATTCTTGGACTGTGAATGAAAATACACACATCAAACATACACACTGCTAGATTATGTCTCATCAAAATCCCTAGCTGACTAGCAAGGTCAATACAAACCAGGAGTGAATGGTAGGGGTTATATAGGAACTGTGTTATGAGTACTGCGTCAGAGCTATACATTACACTCTGCACTATCTGAGATTGTTTCACTAGTTTACATTTTGTAATGAGTGATATCACACTTTCGTTTTGGCTGGGGATAGCAGTTATATTTCAGGTAACGTCAGTTCTCCTTTTTTTAGTGTAAAGAACGCTACTGTGACTGCGCCGTATCTTCTGGAATCTTTCCTAGCTCGATTCAGGAAATGTCGTCTGCTGTTTTATAACTATTGTGTGTTTGCCAGGGTTAAAATAGAGAATGGGAACATATTGCTTCTCCTTAGCAGCTTGTTTGTTTCCTCTTCTATCAAAGAGAGCCCAAAGTTCATATTGAGCCGAAACTTTCCCGCGTTAGTTACATGTAAAACTAGTAAATTTGTGACAAAAGAAACTTCGTTATCATTGCTGCAGACACTGAAACCTCCAATGAATTTCATCAGTCGACGAGGTGACTCGCTCACCGATGTGGGATATAATTTCGGTCAAGTAAAGATCTCTACCATCAATGCTTCTCGTTGAAACGCTCCTTAGTTGTATTACTCGATAGCATTGTGTATTAGTTTGATGTGGTTTTATTGTTTACATCAACTCGGCTGGCAACAGAATTAGAACGCACTATTCCGTGATTCGACGTGACTATTTACCCAGGCTACCCAGGCAGTGAGGCCTGGGTTTAAAAAATTTCGGCTTTCTTTTTTTCCGTGTTCAGTCACAAATCGCCGTCTGGTCTCTAAAGCGCATGCGCCACCTGTGCATGCGTACAGCACATGGAATTTACAGAGGTTGTCGTCGAGAAAAGTTAGCACGGATTCTATGATTTCTAGGGCGATGAAATCACATACAAACGAACACACCGTTCAAGGTAACACTAAAGGACGTTAAGCGTTTTCGGAACTGGTCACTGCAAGCCTTACGAGAGATCAATTTACGAGCGAACATTTTGAGTGAATCATGAATCATGTTATACCAAAGGAGTCATCAACCGGGGCTATCAGCTCTTCAACTTGATAAAAAGCATCTTCAGAAGCGTCTTCGTATTTTTAGACGTGATCGTGAACCAAGCAGAATCCCAGCACGAGCTCAAGAACGTCTGTGCAACAAGAGCAGAAAGGTTAAAGAATTTGTTTACGAATTCATCTGTTCGAGTACACCTAAGTAAAATGCTCTGAGAAAGTTCGTAAAGTATAATAAAGATACAATCTCGAACTAAACGATATTCTCTCGTTATTTGCCTGTAACAGAGTTATGTGTCTTAACAAGAGTGAAACTCATGTAGCGAATTATTGCACATTTAAGGTAATTCCTCTGAAATAAAAGTGACAATAGATTTTTGTTCAAACTTTGTCCACTGAATATTTGTCATATGATAACTTCAATTTTGAAATAAAAAAGGACGGTTCCCATGCTCATTAAGGAGCAGTAAGGCATTGAAGATGCCCCATTTTGGCATTATTTAATGCTTATTATAAAAACGCATTCCCAGTAATTGTAAAATCTTTGTGAGCCCAGACTCATAAGAACACGCATTAAACTACAGTCAATACATTGTGTCGGACACAAATAAACATTTTAAGTTTGATTCAGACAGAAAGCTAAATCCTTGATTAAAAATTTGAACCAAATTTCTTGACGTGGTTACCGACTGCAAAATAGAAAAGACCACAGTGTATCTACTATTTTTCTTATTTATTCAATTTTCAGTAATAGAAATTAGATCAGTCTTTTCTCACGCAAAGCTTATGATTAGTTGATTACAATGACTGGAAAAAAAATTGGGGTGCCCGTGCTCGTTGGTGAGCTAGAGCTATTTTTCAACTGACAGAGCTCAATATCAAGGCAAATCCGTCATGTTTTCAATATGCGCGTGCACGAACGCGCGCTAATGACGCCATAAATTACGCGCAGTAAGGATGCGCAATGCAAATGTGAGGAATGACCTTAAGCTGAAAGAAACTAATGTAGTCAGTGACCCCAGCAAAACAATTTTTGGTTTGCACTGTCACGCAGTCCTGACGCAATAAAAAATTTATTCGAAAACCATTTAGTGGATAAAATCAAGAAATTGTGATGTTATAGGAGATTAATAAAGATGACACTCCTCGAATTTTTAGGTCTGTGCGTTTTCCCAAGCTCAGATATTCGTCGAAATATTTTGCACAAATTTACAGAGACCAGTATGGAACCGCCATGTTGGTGTACCTCCGCGGTACGCCTACATTGCGGCCGGAAAATATTGTAAACATCTGGAACTTACTTCGGCTATCTAGGCGACTGATTATCTGTACTGAACAAACAAGCATTTACAGAAGCACTTTTCCTAATACTTTAACTTCTAAATGGGCTAAAAATCACGAGATAAGTATATGATTTCGACAACCGCGTTCGTAGGTCTATGTCACGCATCGCCATAACAATGGAATTCAAAATGTCTCGCTTGCTTGAGAAACGCAAATAACAACGACAAAGGCTAAGGAAAATAGACTGAAACCTTTATAGGTTGATATAAAGACCTTGACTCATTTCACACCCTAAAGACTTGCAAACGAGTAATAAGGTATTAATCGATTCCAAGAAATGCAATCAAAAGCAGAATAGCTTGAGCACATCAATTCGATTGAATTTCGTACAACTTCAAATGCAGAACATTTAGCTCAATTGCAATATAGCTATTGGCCGCGGTCGCACTAGAGAGTTAACCGGGTTATTTCTAATTAATTAATTACGGTTAACCGGGTTACCAAAAAATCGTAATGCGTCCGCTAATTTCGGCTGTTCATGGAACTTAAACCGGGTTTACGGTTACGATAGAAATTAATTGATGAACAATAGATTTTTTAACCGGGTTAGGTTAATTTTTAACCACCTTTTCCCGTGTTTTAACCCAGGCCAGTGGTCTCTTATCAGCAGTCTGATCAGCGCCGTGCATTGGCTTTTTCGCAAAATGTGTCAATCATCACGCTCTGCGTGTGAAATGTCCGGCGCCTGTTTCTTTTTGCCACAAATGGCGACAGAATACGACAAAGGGCTTGAAAGGAGTCGAAGCTCATTCGAAAGTGCTCTCTAAAAAAGCCATGCATGGCAGGATTCCTATGGATTTCCCCAAACCATCGCTGGTCTCTCGCATATACCCAGACTCGAGGACGATTCATTCGACGGCGATGGAGAACACTCTGACGTCTACGCAAAATTAACATCATGTTTGAAAGAACTGCCTTAGAAATTTCCGTAGTGCACATTAGAAGGAAGAGGGACTGCCTTAGCCGTGAGTGGAGAGGAAGGAAACGAAAACAAAGAAAAAGAAGCGAGAATATAACAACATGGTCCTCGAAGTCTGCCATTTTGTTGGTTTATCTCACGACGTCAATTGAGTTAACCCACTTCATAACCCATTTCAGTGCGGCCGCTCATAAAATATAACCCCGTTATTTTATTATAACCAACCTTTAACCGAGTTAGGTTGTTTAGAATTTTTAACCCGGTTTCTAAAAAATAAACCCAGTTAACTCTCTTAGAGCGGCCGCAGCCATTGCTTCTCAGTATAACGACTGCCTGGGTACACGCAGCATAGCGTCTTGTTGATGATTAGATTAGTTCTTGTTTATCGGTGAAATAAAAATATACGTTTTGAATAAAACAAAATCGTTCCTCTTCGACTTTTCAGCAGAAATGTAACTTTTATATTCCATTTATCTCCAGCAGTGAGTTAAAAAAATACATCTTTCTTATATTTTCGTGGAAACAAAGGTATCTTGTTGCATACATTGGCGAGGAAAACAAAAGTATCAAATTACAAACGTTGGCGTGAAAAGTAATGCTACAGAATAAACGAAACTTAAGATAAAATACCACAATGAATTTAAAACCGTCTTCACAAACGGTAATTGTAAGTTATTTTTGGGCAAAACACAAACATGAAACACACACACTGCTAAGATTATGTCTTACCAAGTTTTTGTCCGCTCATAATCTGCAAAGGGGAAAAGGCCTAGTTGACTACCAAGGGAGTGAACGGCATGGGTGAGGACCTGTGTGACTTCTGTATCAGAGCCGTAAATTGCACTCTGCACTATCTGAGATTGTCTCACTGGTTTTCGCTGGCGCGACTTTTTAGTGCAGAGTGCACTATTGGGTTGGTTTAGGGGGCTGATGTTCGCTAAAATGCTAAGGTACTAGCGCACTAACGCACTAAGCACGAACGTCATAAGGTGTCAACTTTAATATTTGTTTAATTAATTAATTTCAATTAATCAATTAGCCTTGCGGGAAGGGGAGTTAGGTGGGGTAGGTACCCAAGTGCATTACGCAAAACCTGTCATGTTTACGTTGCTTTCTTTGATAACATGACAAAAATATATACATGGTTTTGCAAATCTCATGCTATCCTTGTGGTGCCATTCTCTTAAGAGTCACTGACTGGAAATATCGAGAATGGCTGGCCAGGTTAGAAAAATCGTAAATCCTGAAACTTTGCCTAAAGATCGCTTTTAGGGAGCCACTTTCGAAAATATTATTCCGATTTTCTTAGAATTTAAAGCCTTCGAGAAATTCGCAAAAAACGAAAATATAACTTTTTGCCTCATTAAATATGCAAAAAATATCTGGAAAATTGACAAAGTTCTCGGTATTCGCATTGAAACAATTTACAAAACTAGAACTCGGGGTAAACTTAGCATAAGAGCTTACTTTTCTTCTATCTACAAATAGGAAATTTTAAATTTTTTAAGCATTTTGAAGGATTCCGTCGACCGTTGAAGAATTGCCTTCTAAAGCCCCTATAAAAACGACAAAAATTGGGTAGTTTTAGGGGCTTAAAACGCATCTTGGTATGTCCGATATGGAGCTAAAACAAGTACTGTGCAAAAAAGTGTAGTTTCTAATATAATAATACGGAAAAAAATTTCTGAGCAATCGAGGTTCACACAGGTGAAATGCAAAAGTTCGCGACAGTCTCTTCTCAAATTTGCACAATGCGGTATGTTCAAAGAACTCTATTGTTGAGCACTATAGTCTGTTTTTGTTCCATTTGTGGGCCTTGCTTTGTGGGAAATATACAAAAAGAGAGTTGATCCATGTCGTTATTACAACATTGTTTCATTATTTCACGCAAGATCCAGAACAGCTATAGAAAAGGCCTAAAATGTAAGTTCAAAGTTACATAGATTAAACACGCTACATGTATTACGTGACTGGCGTCACGTAAGATATATTTTCAGTTAGCTCCAACTGGAATTCCTCGATTCTTGAGGTTTAGACACTTACTTATAATACAAGCATATAGGCGTTTGTCTTTCCCTTCCATACACACTCCATTAGTCTGCAAATATTCGAAAGGAGACTGGTCTTTTAAAGTGTTTTTTAACCATTGTTTGTCGATTTTGATCTTGATGGAAAACGGATTAATTAGATTCACTAAATGAAACGAAGAGGTTTTATTAACGTGATCCAGCAAGACCAAGGAAGCAGGTTTCTTGAAAAATAGAGTAAGACTGTTTGATGTCTATCCCGCGATCTGACTTCGGTTGGAATTCGGCCTAGTCCAAAACGGCGTGCTTCTGCCGTGCCGAACTCAAATAAATTTGGCCCGGCAGTGGCACGACACAAAGCTATGAAAGATTCAAACGTCGAATTTAATTCATTCGCGCAGAGGATCGGAAGACGTTTGCTTTGCTGAGGACCTTTTTAAATGCTAGAGAGCAACTGCAGCTGATGCAGCAGGATATGAATTCGCAAGGACGGCGGAGTCTTTTTTCAAGTGAAGGAAGGGGCGGGGGGGGGGGGGGGGGTGGGGTGGTGGTGGGGGACTTGAAAACCAGCGGTGCCGGCGCAAGTTTGTAGATGGATCTAGGGGCATCCTCCACCGAAAAAACATTTTAAATCTAGGGGTTCGGAAATGGTATTTTTGACATTCTCCATGGTGTAGTTCTTAAGAAAATCAACCGAGTGGATGAACTATAAAATGACACGTACTTTTAGTGCATTTACAGCAATATATTTTGAAGGTATTGTGAGCTTGATACATCTTTCTCAGCCCTCCATGATATATCACGGCCTTAGTACTGACTGACCTGCGCTTTTACACAAGCCCCCCCCCCCCCCCCCGTGTGTGGGAAGGAAGTGCAGAGGAGGGGGGGGGGGCTTAAGTCCCCACCCCGGCTCTGCCGTCCCTGGTTCAGTAACGTGCATGGCAAGAGCACGCCGTTCGAAGCCAAGTCTCGCTACTGCCGAGCGGAACGGCATTAGGCCTGCCGTGCTATAAGTAGTCGCGCCGACTTTACTTCAGCCTGCCGAATTGAGTGCATGCATGATTTAAAACGTCGTGCTACTGCCGCGCTTGAGTCGACGTTCTCGGTATTGAAACAATTTACAGGAATAGAACACCGGATAAACTAAGCATATTGAAAGCTTTATATTAATTAAATTTTGAGGGGTTCCGTCGACTGTCGAAGAATTCAAGCCCCTTTGGAAACAGCACAAATTGCGTAATTTTACGGGCTTAAAAGGCGTTTTAGTTTGCCCAATATCGGGTCGAAATAAATACTCTGATTAACTTTTGGTCTTCTTCAATCAGTATTTGGAACAAAAAATCTGGTAAGTAAGAACGCGCGCCAGCAAACACAAACGTTTTTAAGGCTAGGGGAACTTTTTTGTATAATTGACGAAAATAGAAAAGTCTCTTCATAGAATGACTACTCCCTATATTTCTAACAGTGTTTTTTTGTCGTTGTTGGTTTCTTCAATTACTTAGCCTTAATAGTTTCCAAATAACAAAGAAAGAGGGAAAATCGATGGTTAAACTGACAACCGTTTACATAACACATTATCCCCTGTCATATTTTTCGGCTCGATCCCCATAAATGGTACCGCAAAAGCTCTCGTGGTGAACCTTTTGAAGATTAACCCCCTAAAATGTACGACGAGCACCCCCGTTATTTTTATATGAGTCTCCCCCCCGCCCCCCTTGGGAATAAACAACGTTTGCATGCCGTGTAGCGCGACTTGGCTTCGGCGTGCTCTTAGGTACCGTGCCGAATTGAATTCCTAGCCTGCTGCATCAGCTGCCGTTGTTAATATTTGTAGCATTTAAAATGGCCTTCAGCAAAGCAAGCGTCTTCCGATCTTCTGATTGATTGAACTCGACGTTTGGAATCACCGCTGTTCTCATGTTATTGCCACTGCCGGGACAAATTTATTTGAGGTCGGAACGGCAGAAACGCGACGTTTGGGCTAGGCCGAATTCCAACCGAGGTCAGATCGCCGGATCGATTTCAAACAGCCTTACTCCATTTTTCAAGAAAACTTGCTTCCTTGGTCTGGCTGGATCACATCAATAAAACCTCTTCGTTTCATTTCGTGCATTTAATTAATTCGTTTTCCATCAAGATCAAAATCGAGACACATGTTAAAATTTACTTTAAAAGACCAGCCTCCTTTCGAATATTTGCAGACTAGTCGAGTGTGTGTAAACGGGAAAGACAAACCCTGATATGTCTCTATTATAAGCAAGTGTCTAAACCTCAATAATCGAGGAATTTTAATAGGAGCTAACTGAAAATATATCTTACGTGACGCCAGTCACGTAATACATGTAGCGTGTTTAGTCTATGTGACTTTGAACTTATATTTTGGGCTTTTTCTGTAGTTTTATGTACCTTGCGTGAAATAATGAAACAATGTTGTAATAACGACATGGATCAACTCTCTTTTTGTGTGTTTCCCACAAAGCATGGCCCACAAATGGAACAAAAACAGACTAT
>NW_028301552.1:25412500-25455000 GCF_042242905.1 Orbicella faveolata
TTGCTGGGGATAGAATAAGAACGCACTCTTCCTTGACTCAACCTGACTATTTGATAATTAGATTAGTTCTTGTTTATCCGTGAAATGAAAATTTGCGTTTTGAATAAAACAAAATCTTCCTCTTCGACTTTTCAGCAGATATTTAACTTTTATTTTCCATTTATCTCCAGCAGTGAGTAAAAAAAAATGATACACATCTTTCTTATATTTTCGTGGAAACAAAGGTACCTTGTGGCACACATTGGCAAGGAAAACAAAAGTATCAAGTTACAAACGTTGGCGTGAAAAGTACAATTGTCACATTTGCTGCAATGACTTTCGAAACCGTCTTGACAAACGGTAATTGTAAGTTATTTTTGGGCCTTGAAAGAAAACACAAACATGAAACACACACACTGCTAAGATTATGTCTTATCAAGTTTTTGTTCGCTCATATTCCGTTCATATTAGTAGGCTACCAAGGGAGAGAACGGCATGGGTGAGGACCTATGTGACTACTGTATCAGAGTCGTAAATTACACTCTGCACTATCTGAGATTGTCTCACTAGTTTTAATCTGACGCGACTTTTTTTTTGTTGGCGCGACTTTTTTTGTTGGTGCGTATGGGAGGCCATATCAGTCAAAAGCGGTATGAGTTCACGACTGGTGATCAAGAAATCGATCGCTATGGTTGAGTTTATCGATTGGTGATTGAAAATGTCCATCGCTGTAATTGAGATTATCGATTGGTGATTGAGATTGTCGATGCTATGGTTGAGATTATCGATTGCTGATTGAGAATGATGGTCGCTATGGTCCAAAAAGCGGTTGAATATTAAGACTGACGATTGCTATGGTCGGAAAAAAGATTGGTGCCTGAAAACCGTCGTCCAGAGTTTGACGACCCAGAACACCTACCGCTATGATCGAGAAATCGACTTGCAACTGAGAAATGGAAAGGCCTGGTAATAAGAGAGGGATAGCTCACGTATTTTAACATGAAGGAGTATCCTAAGAATTTACTTTGTCATCTGAGATGGCGGCTGATGATCGGAGTAGTCGAGATATCGAGGAATTCCTTGACTCCATAAAACAATGCTTTGACGATGTGGATCGGGCTCTTGCTGACGTAAATGCTTCTATTCCATTAGACTTCTTAGAGAGTAGGCTAGAGGACCATTTCCAAATTATTAACGCAATAGCAATCGCAATACAGGATAATGCCAGTGGTGATCTGAAGCAGACTGTTGAAGACCTGCTGTCATTTTTGGCAAAATATGCTCCAGGAAATCCATGCCGCAAAGGTTCAGAGGGAAACAAACGGCACAAGGTCATCAGCTTGGGGTTCTTCTACACAAGCAAGTACGGGAGGGAGGCCCAGATACAGGATAACCAAAGAAGAAGTCGAGGTTCTGAGGGAAACTAGGATGAACTGGAAAAGAATAGCACTTTCTCTTGGAATAAGTGAGAGCACGTTATTTCGACGTAGACAAGAATTTGGACTTCATGGAAACTTTGTGGACATAAGTTATGAGGACCTATATACTGTTATTACAGGAATGTTGAGCCAGACACCCTATGCTGGTGAGTCTTGTGTGAGCAGTGGTCTGAAGGCCCGTGGCATTTTTGTTCAAGATACCAAATAAGAGAAATTCTAAGTCACATTGATCCTGTCGGTAGAGTACTGCGGAGGAGAGCTGCCATTCAACGGAGGCAATACAATGTGAGAGCCCCTAATAACTTGTGGCACATTGATGGGAATCATAAACTTGTGAATTGGAGGTTTGTGATGCATGGATGCATAGATGGCTATAGTAGGGCTATAGTGTACCTAAAATGTGCAACTAACAACTTGGCATCTACAGTTTTACAATACTTCATTGAAGGAACCCATGATTTTGGGTTACCTCTATGTGTGACAGGAGACCATGGTGTTGAAAACGTAGATGTTGCAAGGTTCATGGTTGAGAATAGAGGTGACAATCGTGATAGCTTCAGAGCAGGACGCAGTGTCCACAATGTTAGAACCAAGAGACTTTGGAGGGAAATGAGCAGACGTGTGATTGCATTTTACAAAGATATGTGTAATTTCTTAGACGTTTCTTGCTTGCTAGATTCAACCAGTGAGCTAGACCTATTTGCCCTGCAGCTCATCTATTTACCAAGAATCAATGCAACCCTTGAACAATTCATAGAGCTGTGGAACTTTCATGGAATACGTACTGCAGGAAACCAATCCCCAATGGCATTATGGTGTGCCGGCATTATGCACAGTATGGATGATGCAGTGCTCTGTGAACCAGAATCTTATGGCATTGACTTTGAATCAAGTGTGACAGAGATGGATGATAACTGCAGTGTTGTTCCAGGGTCTTAAGTCCAACTGACTGAGCGAGGAATGACTGTCCTAAAGAACCATGTTCCAGATCCCTTAGAGGATGATGGGAACTCTGGTATTGATCTTTACATCAAAGTTTGTGAAGCTTTGTAAAGAATGAGAGACTTGCCTTTGATAATTTATAAAGCTCAAGTAACAGAGAATCTTAGAGATGTAAAAAAAGACGCTTTAAGGTTCCCTGTCCATCATCTCGGTGGAAGTTGTTATTGTAGGGACATGTACGTGTAACCCATCTTGTCTCCATCTTTAAACTACACGCAGATGAACTATGAGACACATAATAAGAGGCACAGTGAGGATGTGTGGCCAAGTTTTTATTTGTCTGTAGTATAAAAACTACCTGTATCAAACCAGAAGCCTAGTTCAGCAGTCTTTTATCACTGCAATATACAGTTAGTTATCTGGACAGACTTACACAACAGCATTACAGCCGACATGTGATTACCAAGATAGAGTCAATAATGTGGTAGTGGTTTATATTTGGTTTGGTTGCAAATTTCTATGACAAAAAATGTATTTAAGAGTCAGATGGTGAGTTGTGTTTCTGGTTTTGACACTCTCTGTAAATCCTAAGTGACACAACGAAACGGTGAGACAATATTCAAAGATCATGGTTTATTCAATTTCAAAAACATGAACATACTGATTTGTCATCTAACACAAACATAACCTTAACAGTAGTTACTGAATGTACATGTACTTAATTTTAAAACATTATTTTGCTCGTCTAAAAAGTGAACTGTTTCTCTAGAAATAAAAGTGGTTTACTTTAACAGGAATTCCTTAACACTGAAGTATATAAAGTAATGGCAATGTTTCACCGTACCAAAGTAACAGATGGCAACAAATACTATAATGAAGAATGGTTTGCCTTTGCATTAAGATAAGCCAGTTGATGGTAAAAATAAAGTGGAAGTGAGTCATTCGTTTTAGTACTTGGATTATTTTGAAATTCGCCGCATTAGGGTTTAGTTATTAGATATTTAAGCTGAAGGAACCCAAGCTGATGACCTTGTACCGTTTGTTTCCCTCTGAACCTTTGTGGGATGGATTTCCTGGAGCATATTTTGCCGAAAATGACAGCAGGTCTTCAACAGTCTGCTTCAGATCACCACTGGCATTATCCTGTATTGCGATTGCTATTGCGTTAACAATTTGGAAATGGTCCTCTAGCCTACGCTCTAAGTAGTCTAATGGAATAGAAGCATTTTCGTCAGCAAGCGCCTGATCCACATCGTCAAAGCATTGTTTCATGGAGTCAAGGAATTCCTCGATATTCCGACTACTCCGATCATCAGCCGCCATCTTTAGTGTAGCGGCTAACATCACTCTTTTGGCAAAATTGTTCACTTAGTGATACAAGGATGAAATTTCACAGAAATGTTTTAAATTAAGTATTCTTTCTTTCTGATCGATTAGCCACTTCAAATCTGGCGGTATAACACTTTTTTTTTAACAATTTACTAAATAGGTGGTCTTTATCTCAACATGGCCGTCATTAACTCTAGGTATAGAGTTAATTCGCAGTCTTATACAGGAGAAGTTGATGATGTTGCAGTACAAAAGTTCATTGTCGAGTAAAGAAACTAAAAAAATACCATAGCTGAGTAGAAAACGTTGGCTGCTGGCAAAAATGATCGCAGGCTATCAAGAGTCGCAGAAGGAGCAGCCTTTATCATGGCCAGCGGAACATGTCTGTAAGTATTTTAGAATTTTGTACTTAGGTTATTTCGATAATAGATTTTAGTTTTAACCCTCATATGTTACTTGTGCTTGGGTCAAAAGGTTGACATATGTTTTAAAGGTTTTTGCACTTTAAACCTTTCAGACGATTCATCTCAAATATAGGTCTTCACATAGAAATGGCTGCTCTGAAATTTATAGAGTCTTTACTTCAGGACAGTGGTTAGACAAGTGCTCTTGTTGAGGCAGGAGTTGCCTCATCTGGTACTTCAGAATCTTATCTGTCAGCCTCAAGTGTTACCAGATCTCGTCAAGCACATCATATCACAGCATGTTGTCTATACAAGCAGCGGCAAGCTGCATATAATAGCTATAGCAGAGATACATCTTAAAGTCCACAAGGTGTTCTTGATTTCGAAGAGTGGTGTAAGAAACAAAGACTCGAAAGTCCACAGTTTGCATTTCGTTTTAGCTCTAGAGCTAACCATTCTAACATTGGTTCGTTCATTTAGAGAAGCCAACTTTTGCCTGTATCGTGAGAAGCTGGCAGAACTTTTGCCCTATTTCTTTGCAAACAACAATGTGAATTATGCGTGGTGGCTTTAAATTCACCTCAGAGATATGATGACCATCGATCAACAACATCCAGAAGTAGCACAAATCTTGCAAAGAATTCTCGTCAATTGCAATCGACCAAGCCCACGAACAAAACAATGCAGTCATCAAGGATGATGGAGAAGCGATAGGCTTGACAGAGGACCCTACAGCACTCTGGAGGTGGATGATAGCTGGACCAGCGGTGAGCCGCCTAGTCGCTCGCTACGAAGAGGTTGCGGAAACTTAAGATACAACAATCAGTAGCAAACATCACGAACAAGGCGGAAGTGCTCAAATAGCAGTCTGAGAAAGTGGAAAAGCTATTCACAGTATTTAAATAAATGGGCAATCCTTTTGAATAAGAGTCTGCAGACCTCCTTGTGTAAGACAAAAAGCTAAGGACATTGCCGATCCGGCTAATTAAAGACTTGTTGCAACTCACTATGGCAGAGGCAAAGATCAGTTCTAATCCTTCATTGAAGGACTGAAGAAAGATGAGCACACCTTGTTTTATCAAATAGAAAGACGAGATCACTTTCTTCAAGCAAGAGGAAATTTCCAGTGCCGCCAGTTCCAAGGAGAGGACACTGAAAGAGGACTGTCACCTATTTTCCCAACTTTTCATTTCATGTCAAAGCAGACAGTGTGATTTGCATGATTTCTTCCAGCACGAAAACCAGTCAGCTCCGGCTTCCCTCAGTGACAGTGGGAAACTTCACACATGTCAGAAATCGCAATTGGTTGAGATACTTGAGTCTAAGACTTTGATGCCAAACACAGAACCAGAGGCAGATGCAATCATCATAGATGGATTACTGAGCTCTTGTCAACTCCCAACCCCCACGTACATCAAAGACATTTGATGACTACGCCAATGAGGACATCCTTCCAAGAGTTAGACCATATTCTGCCAAGTACCAAAGAGTTGACATTGTGTTTGATGTGTATAAGGAGTCCAGCCTGAAAGTAGAGGCACGATCCAAAAGCGGCAAAGGGATACGAAGAAGGGTTACACCGACCAGCAAGACTCCCCAAAATTGGACAAGCTTTCTGAGAGATAACAACAAGACTGAACTTTTCCATTTTCTTGCAGATCGGTTGTCCGAAGCAGACATGCCGTGCTTGGAATACGTCTGTTGCAATCGCATAATTGCGTTAGAAGATTTAGCACCATGTATGCACAAAGAGGCAGACCCACGTATTTTTGTGCACGCATGACATGCGGCAATGGACGGCAGTAAGGCTTTAATAATTAAGGCAAACGACACGGATCGATGTGGTAGTTATTGCCATGTCTGTCAAGAAATCCTTAAACGAGCCTGGTCTTGAAAAAGTGTGGATTGCATTTGGCCAAGGAGGAAATTTCCGATTGATTCCAGTGTATGAACTGGTAAACACAATCGGTCCAGAGAAAGCCAGTGGACTCCCATTCTTTCACGTGATCCGACACTGTGTCTGCTTTCCGTGGCTAAGGAAAGAAGTCTGCATGGCAAACATGGAATGAGTGTAAAGGGGTCTCGACCACCTTCACCAAACTCAGTCATTGTGTGACATCTCTTGAGACGCTGATCTGCAGAGTCCAGAGCAGTTTGTTGTGGTCATGTATGACAGGTCCAGTGCAGATACAAGTGTGAACGATTGAAGACTGAATTTCTTCGCTCGCAAACAGAGGCCGTATGATGCAATACCACCTCAGTCTGCCCTCAGGCTACATTCAGAGCATGCTGCCTACCAAGGAAGAATTATCTGGGGTCAAGCCACTCTCCCTCGACCTGTCACAAAAAGTCCAGCTGATTAGGGTGGAGTAGGCGAGGTGACACGTGGCAGATACTTTGGACTGACATTCCATCAGTTGCTGCAAGTTGTCGAGAACTAACCAGATGTGGCTGCAGGAAGGACTGTTGTGGAAGGTGCAAATGTCTTCCTTCTGGGCTGAACTGTACAGCTTTGTGTAGCTGCTTGTGTGAAAAGTAGCTCCGCCTGGTCATCGACAATAGTAGGCATGCAATTTAAATTGAATAGCAGCACTATTTGACACTGTTACGAAATCAAAAGCTTGTTTGAAAAGCTGTTTTTGAATTAGCCAGCTAGAAACTGCTGGGCGTAATGAATTGCTGTCCTGAATATCAGAATTCGCTTGAAGTAGGCATGTAATGTAACTTGTGTATTTGAAACGTATACGTGATCAGAGGTAGTTTAAAAAAGAATTGTTTGGGAATTACCCAGCTAAGACACTTCTGGGCGTATTGAATTACCGTACTGAATACTGGATAGGCAAATAATGTAACCTGTATATAACAGTACTATGGGATCATGAGCGCCTGTTAAAGAAAGAATTCTTTAGAATTGTTTGGCCATTTTCAGAAACTGAAAGATGTATGGAATAGTCAATTGTATCTAAAGGATGCTAGCAGTGAAACGTTGTAATCATGGAGTAATAAACTGCTCAAATTTTGCTTCAAGATGAGTTGGAAGTAAGGATATTACTTAAAATGGCCGCCATTTTATCACATCGTTCCCATTTTTAGCCATTTTGAAAAAAACTCTTCTTAATGCGAATTTCAGGTGGCTAGTCGACTAGAATAAAAGAATAGACAATTGAGAATGTTCCTGCCAAATTTCATGCTTGTATCACTAAATGAACAATTGAAGCTGTTAGCCGCTACACTACTTAGATCACAAAGTATTAGACCAATATTTAATTTCGATATATTAACATAGGCACGCAAGGCGTGCAAGAGTTATTTTTTGTGTGTGTGAAGTGTCGGAGATAGGAGCATTCATGGTACAGTAATGATTTGGTTAATTTGACAAATTTTTTTGGTTGCGACGTTACATCGGTCATGGTAAGATAGCTAAATAGTAAGCCATAAAATGGTCGACTGAACAAACTACAGTAATCTGACACGTCTCCAGATTAATGTAGATACCATCTTATTTTCTAAAAGGCAATTTGATTCGTTCTTTGATACAACCCGCACTGTGATTGGTGTGACACGCGCACATACATAACTCCCTCACTCACCGATCACATAACCCTTCCAACCCCCAAGAGGAGTTTTTGCTCAAAAATACTCAAGTTAATTTAGACTTTTTCGCATTTTATACAAGTCGTAAGTTTACCTTTTTACACAACACAACTCCACCGAAAATAGAAAGAAAGAGAAAAAAACCTCTGACACGTTGAAAGTCTGATTTAATTAAACTGCCCTTTAACTTGGTGCCGCGCAGTCTTCAAAGAACATTTGAGCAGTTTTCATACTTTTTACCTTTAAAAATATCGGACTGAAATGAATGTCATCAAATAAAACTATTAAACTGCTACTGCAGAGACGTAAAAATGGTCCAGAAATGAAAGCTTTTTTGTTTAATATCCTCGAAACAATAGTCGAGAACTTGTCATCTCTAATTGAATTTACTCCATATAAAAAACAAAAGTGTTAAGTTACCATTTGTTACTAAAGATAGCAAACATCTCGTGGGAAAGAGTGGTGACAATTCGTCAGCTCTAATTGAATTTACTCCCTTGTGAAAAACAAGAGTGTCAAATTACACTTTGTAACTAAAAAATAAAAATTTCTCGTTATATTTGCCTGCAACAAGAACAAAACAATCGTTACCCGCACTTACTATTGTAAATGTTAGAACTGTTTCAAATCTTAAGTCTCGTCCCCTCTAAAACATGTCCTAAGAACTAGAAGCGACGATTTTTGACCTCTAATTGAATTTACTCCTTGTGAAAAACAAAAGTATCAAGTTACCTTTGTAACTAAAAATAGAAATATCTCGTTGCATTTGTATACTACTAACTCACGAACTGCTTCAAACCCCAAGGCTCATCTCGTTCATTTAACTAAAATCCTCAGCCTAACCCACAGAAAATGTCGAAGTAAACCCAATATATGAATACTTCCTCCTCTTTTATAGAAGAATAAATATGGCCATTCTGAACTCTGTCGGGATCAAATCTTCTCACATACCATTTATCTTTACAACAAGAAATTTGATTGGCTGTTTATAGTAGATCCAATCTGATTGGTGTGACATACATGCATCTCTCAATCACTCACTCGTCCATTGACCCAGCCATAACATACCCGACGCGCCGACTAAGAGATATTTTTTTACAAAAAAATAACTCAAAAATTCAGCCTAACACAATAGACCTCAGAACGAGGCTCTGGGGAATAAACCTCACAAAGTTTGTATTTATTCCCCAGAGTCTCGTACTGAGGTCTATTGTTTTAGGCTGAATTTTAATATATCGAAATTGGTCTATTCTTAGGATACTTCTTCATGTTAAAATACGTGAACTATCCCTCTCTTATTACCAGGCCTTTTCATTTCTCAGTTGCAAGTCGATTTCTCGATCATAGCGGTAGGTCTTGTGGATCGTCAATCTCTGGACGATCGTTTTCAGGCACCAATCTTTTTTTCCACCATAGCAATCGTTAGTCTAAATATTCAAACCGAAGGATTGTGGAGACCAGATTGGGACAGAATCTCCACACATTTGGATTTGGGTTTCGGTGGTTGTGGAAATAGTCCTCGTGGTAGCACTCTTCGTTTGCGTTCGTCTTCCTTTGGCGGTTCTGACACAGAAACTGTTGGAGCTGGTAATATCGCCCTCGGCTTGTATAAAGAACATGACTTGCGATTCAAAGCACTGGTATCTGATTCGGCAACCGTCTTTATTGCGTGGCCTACATACATAATAAATACATGAATTAACCATTATTTTCTCCCGGAATTACAAAGGAAAAAAAGTTAGCTAATATCACCAAGAAATAAAAGAAACTATGCCAAATCTAGAACAACAGCAATAACAACAAAAAGTAAATAAATGAATGGATACTTATAAACTAGTACAAAATCGGATTACCTGGACTGCCAGATACAAATTTTTGTGAAGGACTGTCGCCTTGAGTCTTGCACGTTTAAAACCGAATTAGAGATTGCTGTTGTGTTGTAGGGCGTAAAAAAATATCGCTGAATTTTTTTAAACTTCATAATCTTCTCGTAGCAGGGACGGCAAACTTTTGATGACAATCCATCGTTTATGTCACATTTAAAACAGTAAGTCTCTCCAGCAAAGGTAAAACTGACTCCTTCGTGGCCTTAGGTCCGTAAAGGTCAATGGGGTGCTGTCTTTCGAACACATTGTCGTTGCAGCACCTGCAGACATGGACACTAGGCTTGGAGACCAAGCTTTCTGTCCGCCATAGTGGGTGTCTGATTTAGTTCCGGTCATTTGCATCGTTTCTGAACAACCAATCAAAACCACCCCTTGAACGAATCTTTCGAGAGTCGCTCGTTTCGTCAAGCCAGCATGCGCAGTAAGGAACGAAGACTCCAGGTACGAGATTGCCTAACATGTAGTCGACTTTGACGCTAACTAACTTGCGCATGTGTTTGAAGCAAATTTTTTTTGTTCTTAAGAGAATGGCACCACAAGGATAGCATGAGATTTGCAAAACCATATATATATTTTGTCGTGTT
Organism: Orbicella faveolata; assembly: GCF_042242905.1. Classification (NCBI taxonomy): domain Eukaryota; kingdom Metazoa; phylum Cnidaria; class Anthozoa; order Scleractinia; family Merulinidae; genus Orbicella; species Orbicella faveolata. Next base: position 25,422,658 of record NW_028301552.1, read on the forward strand.
AGAGCGATGAAATCACATACAAACGAACACACCGTTCAAAGTAGACCAACACTAAAGGACTTTGAGCGTTTTCGGAACGGGTCGCTGCAAGCCTTACGAGAGATCAATTTACGAGCGAACATTTTGAGTGAATCATGAATCATGTTATACCAAAGGAGCCATCAATAGGGGCTATCAACTCTTCAACTTGATAAAACGCATCTTCAGAAGCGTCTTCGTATTTTTAGACGTGATCGTGAACCAAGCAGAATCCCAGCACGAGCTCAAGAACGTCTAAGCAACAAGAGCAGAAGGGTTAAAGAATTTGTTTACGAATTCATCTGTTCGAGTACACCTAAGTAAAATGCTCTGAGAAACTTCCTAAAGTATAATAAAGATAAAATCTCGAACTAAACGATATTCTCTCGTTATTTGCTTGTAACAGAGTTGTGTCTTAACAAGAGTGAAATGAAAAACACGAACATAACAAAGCCGACGTTTCGGCCAAAAAACTCCAGAATTATCGCCTGAGAGTTTAAACTTGAATGGGAACATCTTTTTCGAACTTTTTTCAACTGATTTAGACGAAAGACTGGCCTCGGCGGGCCACAAAAAAGACCAAGAGAAAAAACAGAACAGGAGAGCATAACAAGCCGATAATATTTCACCGCGTGGCTTTCAGCACGAAAACGAAAATACAGCTTACCTCTAGATAAATTCAGCCTTAGAAGCCAGCAAATGGTCCCAAATTACTTTCTGTATTCTTACAAATGTCCTGACTTCCATCTCCGAAAGATTTTGCCCCAATTTTGAGCAAATAACCATTTCGCCGACGGCGACCGCCATTCGGCAGGTCTTTTTTGCAGGGTGCAGGGTGCAGGTTGCAGGTTGAAATTTAATTATCACTGGAAAACCGCTGGCACTTACAAGAAACGTACAGGTGGTAGACTTACCGTGACTGTTACATGACGCTGTTTACATTCGCTCAGAAAGGTGGCTTCCACCTGAGTGCCAAACCCGCCGAAGCGATGGGAGGAGAGTATATTCCTACGATTTTAAGCCTGCAATTAATTATTGTTTTTGAAGAAACGTCTGAAATATCATCTGAAATATCTGCTGAATTTGGTTTCTTCCCCGTGAGTACCAAAATGAAAGCACACAGAGTGTTCCGTTAATATTTGAACAATTTACATTTGATTGTCGTTTGATTTAGTAAATAGCTTTGATTGACATTTAGTTGCGTAACCGATACGGTCAACTGACCTTTGAGCTCGGATAAGGTAGTTTTTCGTAAATGTTTTAAAAAGAACACATTTTTGTTGCTGACCTGTTTCGCTGACCCGTTTCCTGCTGTTTTTAAATCTGTATTATCTGTTTGCTGACCTGGACAAACCGTAAAACAATCTGATTGGATATCGTCAAAGAAGTGTTTAGTACTGTAACTCAGGCCTTTAACATTGTAATTTAGGTTTGCGTTTATATTCTGATCGTCTGTCATTTTAGTTTCTCAGTGAAATTTTGTATTACTTCTTTAGATCGAATAATCTTGGAATAAATTATACGATTGGCGTAACCCGGTTAGATTGCCTGCTTGGTTTTAAGGAACCACTGAGCTTGTGCTAGTATATTCCGATGATTAAAATCTTATATTGTTTCATTTCTTTATTTGTTTGCTTCATTTGTGATGGCAATCTTCTGTTGTTAAGGGAAGTGTAGCTTACAGTTCTTGTTGACGCTACGCCTAGAGATTTGGAACTCACGCTCTGTTGAGACCCGAGGAGCCCGTTGAGTATTGAAAGATCGAGCGAGGTTCGACTAGAAAAATAAATAAAAATACATGTGAAGAAGAGCCGAGCGATGAGAAAAATACAGGACAGAATATAAAGACTTACAAATGTTTCCTGACTGTAGCGACGACGGTGAAGCTAGGTAGAGTATAGATTCCGCAATAATATTAACTTGAAGCTATAAAAAACGTTGGAAAGATTGGCGCGTTAGGAAACCGTCGCGTTTAAATAGTCCTAATTTGCATACATAAATGGCAAGCTAAAATAAAAATTCGCTCGTGGAGTCCTATAGGAAGACCCGAGCCAATTCTGGAAACGATGGAAACATCTGTGGAGCGGCCATTCAGATGGCTTTGAAGAGATTTCACTGGTCTCAGCGTGTCGATAGATTAGTACTTATGGCGAATCGATCGTGTTTTCACTATGTGAGAGGCGAACTACTTTATGTAAGAACCCCTGACGAGTATATAGGTTATTAATTATTTTTAGTGCCAGCGGTTTTCCAGTTATAATTAAATTTCAACCTGCACCCTGCACCCTGCAAAAAAGACCTGCCGACCGCCATTACGGTGGTTTGCATACTAAATTAGCTAAATTCTTCCGACGGGGGATATGACGAAAAGAGCTGAAAAAATGGCCTGTAATTGGCTAATGATGAGATCATCCCACTGTCCAAATTTGGTGAGAATCGAAAGTAACGCCAATTTTCTGTCACGTTTTCAATCTACGGTCGGGATAGAGTTTAGTGTTCGTACGGCATCGACAAAACCAGGATCGGACCGGACCGGACAGGATCACGGATCGGATCACGGATCGGATCAAGGAAAAAAAATTCAAAATTCAAAATTAAAGATTCAAAATTCAAAATTTTGTTGAGCAAATTACGCTAGAGTGACTAGAGTGAGCAGAACGTTTTATTTAATTCAGCTGTGATATTCCTTTATTCTTTTATAATATCAAGCCAACTGGGAGCTGGTCACAGATGAATATTTTTCAGGCTGTTGGGTTTTGATTGCGATGATCAATCATGACTTCATATCTTTCTCTGCAGTTCAGATAAATGATATTTCGTATATTCGCTTGCATCAAAGGTAAACTGTCATGAAACGAGTCAGCATGGTAATAATAGGACGAACGTATGAATCGAAACACAAAAACTAAAAACACAAAAAAAATTAAACACCTGATGATTTCAAACAATTTCCGGTCCGTTTCTGAGACAGGTCTATACTTTTACAAGATGTGAGTTTGAAATGCGATATTTTGTACTGGAATAAAATGAAACAAACCATTTGTATTTCAAGGAAATATAGCTGTTTTACAAAAAATTATAGGAAGAACATCGATAGTGTGAACGATAACGCAACCCGAGAATAAACAACATTTTAGGAGTAACGTCACGAGTTTTAGAGTCATTTTTAGGGTTGTAAAGAGTTGCCTTTATGTGGAATAAAACCTAAAATGATCGTGTTCTAGGATAGAAAGCACTTAAGAATGGCTGACTGTTAGGATCGAGAAACGCCGGTCAACGTCCCATTTGACAAATCGCTCATATTTTGCCCAAAGATACCCTTAGGTGACCTAATTCTAAAAATCATATTTAAAGGTTCCACCGAACTTTTATTTTTCAGAAATTCGCGAAAATTTGAAAGCGCGGTCAAAGTGCGGTTTTTCGTGTAATAAAATGACCGAAATAAGGTGCGAGGACGAAGCGCTGCTAAAGTCTTAAAATAAACTCAATTGACTTCAAACTTCACATAAATGTGGAACAACCACTCTAATTTATTCCTCGCTTTAAACTAATCTCAGATATGTTGATATAGTGGTTTTCCGAACCATTTTAAAAACAGCTATGAAGCGTGTGAAAAATAACGGCAAAATATAGGTCATGTTTAACAGCATAAAAATGCATCTGGTACCTCACTTTCCGATTATTTTACTTTACAGCCTTAAAATATCATTATTAAAGATATACCATGCCAAGTTTCATGCTCGAACTCGCAGTATTTCCCTTTGTGAAAAACGAAAATCTATGTCAATGTGTCGGGCGCAAATAACACAATAATTATGCACGAACCAGAGACAAATCAACTTCGATGGCGAAAGTAAAAGGCTATCAGTAATTAGAATCCCCTCAATTCACTGCTATCAGTAGAAACATAATGTCCACTGCATAAAAACTGTTTTTAGACGTTTTCCAACCATTGCGCGTTAACTTTGTATAATTTCGTGTCCGCCGTCATGTCTAGTTTGTCATCGCGTGTATTTCCTTAATGTCAACAACACTTGAATGGTTGTTATAACAAACGCAAGAGATTTCCTGGAACCTTAATGTTTTCGATTCACCAAAACGCTTTAAGTTCGTTAACACACAATAATGGCTCAACTTGGAATGCTTTTTAGCATCAAGGACGTTAAAGGACTGTAAATTAATCGAGTTGCAATATCTTGAAGCAAATCAAAATCGCGCCCTTATTCTAAGTTGGTAAACAGCCGATCTCCGTTCAAGTTCAAGAAGTCGAGAGGTTAATCCGGCAATGTATTACCGGTACAACAACAAAATCAAACCGAGCTCATCAAAAGTGTAAGTTTAAAAGTGTAGTGGCAAGTTCCAAATAAATTTCGCCTATATAAATTGGAAACAAGATGTGAAACGGTCTGACCCGAAACAAACAAACAAAATATTAATACGACTAATTTAACCCGAAAATGTTACAGAAAACATACCTAAAAGCCGTCGATTCCCCTCGATACCACTCCGCATTGCCTTAAAGAGCCCAAGCTTTCTGCTGTAAGAATCAGGGGCCTCATGAATCTGTATTTATTATATCGGCAACCATGCTGCGTGGCTGATATTGGAGACTCAGTATAAGTTGTCAGACAACCGTACGAGCAGCCCAGTCACGCTTTTACTGCTCTTGCGCAAATGTTCAACATTTCGCAATTTACATAAACCGACTACAAGTTTAAAGTAGTGACAGTAGATTGAAATGCGCTTTTTAAAGCTGTCCTATCGAGGAACAATTATTTCTTGTTTTTGAATGGCTCTTAGTTGTAGCTACAGTCGGGGAGGGTGGGAGAGGGTTTCCCGGAAATTTCGGATATCTGTATGCCGTGGAAGGTTAAGTGGTCTCCAGCTCTTAACGCCAACACTGAAACACTAGATGATTCTCGAAGTATCACAGGGGTCCCTAAGCTAAATAATTTTGAGTGTAGCTCCGCTGAGTCAATTAACCGTTGGCGCGCATATTGCATTGACCGTGAACAGGTGGAAAAACAGTTAAACCGGAAAAGTCTGTTGCACATTGTAATTTAGCGTTGTCCAACACGCAGTCGGTCTGGTTGAAATGTTAATCGTATTTGAGAGAATCTCAAGTTTTCTTTCGACACATAGTGGGGTGACATACTACTAGATGGGCGTGGCCGGGAGCCACGAGTCAAGTCAGTCAATTTACCATGCTTAACCGAGAGGAGTGACTGCGACCTTAACATCAGTGCCATTATCAACGGGTATGACCGAGGAAGCGTCTGCTGAGGTTTCCATAGATAGTAACCATGTACGGTAGGGGTGTGTTGATGTCTTCAAGGCCGCTGCATCCGTGTCTTTTATAGGCTGTCTACTTTAGAGAGGCACTTGTCCCTGGGCAAAGGCAAAGGAAGTTGTAGAAATACTCCAGCTCCAGCATCCTTTGGTACACGACCAGCAAGACTCCTGTGCCTTGGCGATGGAGGGTGACCTAAAGAACATGAAACTGTGTATGCTACCGTGCGGGTGCGAAGACATGGGACTAGATATACCTCTCCCACTCGTGCGTGGAAAAGCTCCAAACTCGGCGCTTCTGAAGTATTTTACTAACAACTGCACTTGGCGGAAGTATTCTTAGGAACTGCCGGTGTTTGGCTTCATCGGTATTTAGCAAACACCTCTTGCGGGAGGGGGGGAGGAGGGGGAGGATCGTTAATCGTCTCAACCTCGTTCCCAGGGTCTCTCATCTCACCACCCCCCTGGAGCGAGCTCAGCATATCAGTTCATTAGAACACAGAGGCCTATTAGGGTTAAGCGTAGGGACAATCTGCAGTCCTTCCACTAGTGGCTCACTATCACTCTTCTCGGTTAAGCATGGCAAATTGACTGACTTGACTCGTGGCTCCCGGCCACGCCCATCTAGTAGTATGTCACCCCACTATGTGTCGAAAGAAAACTTGAGATTCTCTCAAATACGATTAACATTACAACCAGACCGACTGCGTGTTGGACAACGCTAAATTACAATGTGCAACAGGCTTTTCCGGTTTAACTGTTTTTCCACCTGTCCGCGGTCAATGCAATATGCGCGCCAACGGTTAATTGACTCAGCGGAGCTACACTCAAAATTATTTAGCTTAGTGATCCCTGTGATACTTCGAGAATCATCTAGTGTTTCAGTGTTGGCGTTAAGAGCTGGAGACCACTTAACCTTCCACGGCATACAGATATCCGAAATTTCCGGGAAACCCTCTCCCACCCTCCCCGACTGTAGCTACAACTAAGAGCCATTCAAAAACAAGAAATAATTGTTCCTCGATAGGACAGCTTTAAAAAGCGCATTTCAATCTACTGTCACTACTTTAAACTTGTAGTCGGTTTATGTAAATTGCGAAATGTTGAACATTTGCGCAAGAGCAGTAAAAGCGTGACTGGGCTGCTCGTACGGTTGTCTGACAACTTATACTGAGTCTCCAATATCAGCCACGCAGCATGGTTGCCGATATAATAAATACAGATTCATGAGGCCCCTGATTCTTACAGCAGAAAGCTTGGGCTCTTTAAGGCAATGCGGAGTGGTATCGAGGGGAATCGACGGCTTTTAGGTATGTTTTCTGTAACATTTTCGGGTTAAATTAGTCGTATTAATATTTTGTTTGTTTGTTTCGGGTCAGACCGTTTCACATCTTGTTTCCAATTTATATAGGCGAAATTTATTTGGAACTTGCCACTACACTTTTAAACTTACACTTTTGATGAGCTCGGTTTGATTTTGTTGTTGTACCGGTAATACATTGCCGGATTAACCTCTCGACTTCTTGAACTTGAACGGAGATCGGCTGTTTACCAACTTAGAATAAGGGCGCGATTTTGATTTGCTTCAAGATATTGCAACTCGATTAATTTACAGTCCTTTAACGTCCTTGATGCTAAAAAGCATTCCAAGTTGAGCCATTATTGTGTGTTAACGAACTTAAAGCGTTTTGGTGAATCGAAAACATTAAGGTTCCAGGAAATCTCTTGCGTTTGTTATAACAACCATTCAAGTGTTGTTGACATTAAGGAAATACACGCGATGACAAACTAGACATGACGGCGGACACGAAATTATACAAAGTTAACGCGCAATGGTTGGAAAACGTCTAAAAACAGTTTTTATGCAGTGGACATTATGTTTCTACTGATAGCAGTGAATTGAGGGGATTCTAATTACTGATAGCCTTTTACTTTCGCCATCGAAATTGATTTGTCTCTGGTTCGTGCATAATTATTGTGTTATTTGCGCCCGACACATTGACATAGATTTTCGTTTTTCACAAAGGGAAATACTGCGAGTTCGAGCATGAAACTTGGCATGGTATATCTTTAATAATGATATTTTAAGGCTGTAAAGTAAAATAATCGGAAAGTGAGGTACCAGATGCATTTTTATGCTGTTAAACATGACCTATATTTTGCCGTTATTTTTCACACGCTTCATAGCTGTTTTTAAAATGGTTCGGAAAACCACTATATCAACATATCTGAGATTAGTTTAAAGCGAGGAATAAATTAGAGTGGTTGTTCCACATTTATGTGAAGTTTGAAGTCAATTGAGTTTATTTTAAGACTTTAGCAGCGCTTCGTCCTCGCACCTTATTTCGGTCATTTTATTACACGAAAAACCGCACTTTGACCGCGCTTTCAAATTTTCGCGAATTTCTGAAAAATAAAAGTTCGGTGGAACCTTTAAATATGATTTTTAGAATTAGGTCACCTAAGGGTATCTTTGGGCAAAATATGAGCGATTTGTCAAATGGGACGTTGACCGGCGTTTCTCGATCCTAACAGTCAGCCATTCTTAAGAGGCAAGAACAAATCAAAACGGAATGAGGATCGTTAAGGATGGCAAAGATTAACGAGGATTGCAAATGACGAACTTGAAAAACTAGGCTCCTTTTTTCAAGATGCGCAAATCGTGACGTAGCTCCTCTAAAGCAAGTCATGTCCCTAAGCTTTCATACGTAAGCTTTCTCATTAACTGTAACGCTAGCTGTAACACTCACATCTGACACGAAAAAGTAGCCGAGAATTACCTACTGATACTAACAGCAATTTCAAAAACGAGAATGGGAGGTTCACCCAAGCTTCGAACCAACTAACGTTCAAATATAACTACATCTGCCTGTTCATTACAACTTAAATTTGTCCTAAATTAGGCGCTTATGTGGCTTTTTAAATAACCTCTTGTCATTCTCTGTAATTAACATGTCGTTGCGTCAAATTCGGGATTCTTATTTTTATTTAACATATTTTAGTTTTCTACTTTTATTTTTTATTTATTATGATCTTATAAACGATTTGATTGTTTTTTTTCTTTAAAGCTTTTTTTTCCCTGTGATCCGATCCGTGATCCGATCCGTGATCCGATCCGTGATGCGATCCGCGATCCGGTCCGTGATTCGATCCGTGGTCTTGTCCGGTCCGGTCCGGTCCGATCCTGCTTTTATCGTCGCCGGTGTTCGTATCTTCATGCCCATACATATCCCGAAGAAAGTTCCAAATTAAGACCATTACGTCATGGGAGACAACGGCTACGACTGATGGTCCAATAGTAGAGTTTGTGTTGATCAAGTGATGTGATGTCTACAGTAAGAAAAGAATCATCAAGGACTGCTTTGGAATGTGCATTGCATTGCAACTGTAGCGCTACCAAAACAGATCTTCTTGTTATTTTTTTTTGTCGGTGACCAGACCCAAGCTCCCTCTCGGCCAAATTTTGAGTCACGCAACGTGTGATGTTTTTCCGCCAGAATATGTAAAAACATAAATACACGGACAATTTTACGGATATTGTTTTCTTTTTTGTATATTTTCTTTTCGTTTTATCGAAGCGTTGGATTCAAAGGGAATAATAAATACGCTAAAAAAAGGTATCACGTCGGCCATGGAATGCGTTGACGTTGCAGCTTTCACTTTCGCTACGTGACAAATAAGATCGTGTTTACTTCGCAAGTTTATTTCGGCAGAAGCGACGGTCATTAATTTATTTGCAATTTTCAAGCATTTCTTGCGGTTTTAAGCAAATGAAGTAAATTCTTTGGCTGTTTCACCGCAGCCAGTTCGGTAATCAGAAGGAAAATTAAATATTTGCAAGCCAAGCAAAGAACATGTCACAACATGCAAGGATTGCGTCATTGGTAGGGAAATAACCACCGTACTAAAGATAGCCGTGGATAACGCAATTCCTGAATTATGTGACTCGTTAGACTTCTTTGCTAGCCCTTTCCTTAGGGGAAAAAGCAATTAAATTTAATCTTGACTTTTAAGAAAGCCGGAAAGCTGTTGTTAATAGCGTTCGTATCTTCATTCCCATACATATGCCGAAGAAAGTTCCAGATTAAGACTATTACGTCATCGGAGATTTCACAACGGCTACGACTGGTGGTGCAATAATACAGGTTGTGTTGATCAAGTGATGTGGTGTCTAGAGAAACCAATGAATCATCAAGGATTGCTTTAGAATGTGCACTCCGTTGCGACTGTAGTGCTAAGAAAACAGTTAAATTTTAAAAGCGCCGTTATAAGATCTACTAGATCTTCTTGTTAACCACGCGGCCATGGGCCGAGCGCGGTTCTAGGTTTACCCGGGGTTTATTATTTTTTTTTTGTCGGTGACCAGACGCAGATCTCCGCTCAGCCAAATTTTGAGTCACGCAACGTGTGATGTTTTTGCGGCAGAAGCTGTTGAAACATAAATACACGGACAATTTTACGGATATTGGTTTCTTTTTTGTGGAAAAAAATATTCTTTCTTTTCGTTTTATCAAAGCGTTGGATTTAAAGGGAATAATAAACACGCTAAAAAAAGGTATTACGTCAGCCATGGAATGCGCTGACGTTGCAGCTTTCACTTTCGCTACGTGACAAATAAGATCGTGTTTACTTTGCAAGTTTATTTCGGCAGAAGCGACGGTCATTAATTTATTTGTAATTTTGCGAGTATTTCTTGCGGTTTTAGGCAAATGAAGTAAATTATTTGGCTGTTTCATCGCAGCGAGTTCATAGATCGGAAGGAAAATTAAACATTTGCAAGCCAAGCAACGAACTTGTCAGAACATGCAAGGATTACGTCATTGAAAGGGAAATAACCACCGTACTAAAGATAGCCATGGATAACGCAATTCTTGAATTATGTGACTTGTGTGACTTCTTTGCTAGCCCTTTACTCAAGGGAAAAAACAATTTAATTTAATCGTGATTTTTAAGAAAGAAAGCTGTTGTTTTCCCGAAGAAAGTTCGAGATTAAGACTATTACGTCTTCGGAGATTTCATACCGGTTACGACTGATGGTGCAAAAATAGTTTGTGTTGATCAGGTAATGTGGTGTCTACAGTAATCAATGAATCATCAAGGATTGCTTTGGAATGTACACTGCGTTGCGACTGTAGTGCTAAGAAAACAGTTAAATTTTAAAAGCGCGGTTATAAGATCTAACAGATCTTCTTGTTGACCGCGCGGCCATGGACCGAGCGCGGTTCTAGGTTTACCGTGGTTTATTATTATTTTTTTGTCGGTGACCAGACGCAGACCTCCGCTTGGCCAAACTTTGAGTCACGCAACGTGCGATGTTTTTCCGCCGGAAGCTGTTAAAACATAAATACACGGACAATTTTACGGATATTGTTTTCTTTTTTGTGGGTAAAATATATTTTCTTTTTTTTTATCGAAGCGTTGGTTTTAAAGGGAATAATAAATACGCTGAAAAAAGGTATTACGTCAGCCATGGAATGCGCTGACGTTGCAGCTTTCACTTTCGCTACGTGACAAATACGATCGTGTTTACTTTGCAAGTTTATTTCGGCAGAAGCGACGGTCATTAATTTATTTGTAATATTCGCAGTATTTCTTGCGGTTTTAGGCAAATGAAGTAAATCCTTTGACTGTTTCATCGCAGCGAGTTCATAGATCGGAAGGAAAATTAAATATTTGCAAGCCAAGCAAAGAACGTGTCAGAACGTGCAAAGATTACGTTATTGATAGGGAAATAACCACCGTACTAAAGATAGCCGTAGATAACGCAATTCTTGACTTATGTGACTCGTGTGACTTCTTTGCTAACCCTTAACTCAAGGGAAAAAACAATTAAATTTAATCGTGACTTTAAAGAAAGAAAGCGGTTTGTAATAGTGTTCGTATCTTCATGCCCATACATATCCCGAAGAAAGTTCCAGATTAAGACTATTACGTCATCGGAGATGTCACAACGGCTACGACTGATGGTGCGATAATAGAGTTTGTGTTGATCAAGTGCTGTGATGTCTACAGTAACAAAAGAATCATGAAGGACTGCTTTGGAATGTGCACTGCGTTGCGACTGTAGTGCTAGGAAAACAGTTAATTTTAAAAGCACGTTTATAAGATCTAACAGATCTTCTTGTTTTTTTTAGTTTTGTCGGTGACCAGACCCAAACTTCCACTCGGCCAAATTTTGAATCACGCAACCTGTGATGTTTACTCGCCAAAAGCTGTTGAAACATTAATACAAGGACAATGTTACGGATTTTATTTTCTTTACTTTGAGTAAAATATGTTTTCTTTTGGTTTTATCGAAGCGTTGGATTCGAAGGGAAATAATAAATACGCTAAAAAAAAGGTATTACGACAGCCATGGAATGCGCTGACGTTGCAGCTTTCACTTTCGCTACGTGACAAACAAAATCGTGTTTACTTTGCAAGTTTATTTCGGCAGAAGCGACGGTCATTAATTTATTTGCAATTTTTCGAGTATTTCTTGTGGTTTTAGGCAAATGAAGTAAATTCTTTGGCTGTGTCATCGCAGCGAGTTCGGCGATCATTTATTTATTTATTTATTTATTGATTTACTTATTTATTTATTTAACATTTCTTTATACACGGTTAAAAATCATCAGGTAATACAAATATTTAAAGTTCCATATATATAAAAAATTAATACTAATAAACTACTAATAAACAGTCCATGCTAAATACTAATTAATAAAAATTGAAGTAGTAAATCCTAATTTAAATATTAAACTAATCCTGTTTTCCATGAATGCCGTGTCTAACTTTGCTTTTAAATTGATTGAAGGATTTTATCATCCTGAGATTGCAGGGTAGGCTGTTCCAGAGAGTTGCACCACTGTAACTAAAGCTATTTTTCATATAGTTAGTTCGTGGATGAGGTACAACCAGTTTGTTTTCGGAATCCCTTAAAGAATAGCGCAATCCACTACGTTTTAGAAATTTAGACGATAGGTATTCAGGAACCAAGCCATTTAAAGATTTATATACCATTAAGGCTTTCTGAATTTGACGCTGGGTACACAAATCTTTCCAACCCAGTTGTCGTATTAGACCTTTGGCATCAGTATCATAACTAAAGGAAGTTAACACGCGAGCGGCGCGGTTCTGAAGCTTTTGTAGCCTGTCCGACAAAGTTTTACCGCAATTACCCCAGACAAGATTGCAGTAGTCAAAATGAGGTTGAATTAGAGCACTGTATATATAAAGCAGTGTAGCTGGTGGAACAAAAGGCCTAACTCGTTTTATGGCACCAATCCCAGATGCAATCGTTTTAGACAATTTATCAATATGGGTTTGCCAAGTTAGGTTTTCGTCGATTAACACACCGAGCGATTTGACTGAGGAAACACGATTTATTGGAACATTATTAATTGAGAGCTCAAGTGTATCTGGAAGGGTACTCAATCTTTGTCTGGAACCAATCAACATAAATTCAGTTTTAGTCGCGTTTAAAGTAAGTTTGTTAGAAGTAAGAAGGAAAATTAAATATTTGCAAGCCAAGCAAAGAACTTGTCAAAACATGCAAGGATTACGTCATTGGTAGGGAAATAACCACCGTACTAAAAATAGCCTTGAATAACGGAATTCTTAAATTATGTGACTCGTGTGACTACTTTTCTAGCCCTTTATTCGTGGAAAACACCAAAGAAATTTAATCATGACTTTTAAGAAAGTAATTGGTAATAGTGTTGTTATCGAATCGTTCATATCGTGCATGCCCATACATATCCCGAAAAAAGTTCCAGATTAAGACCATTACGTCATCGGAGATTTCACAACGGCTACGACTGATGGTGCAATAATACAGTTTGTGTTGATCAAGTGATGTGATGTCTACAGTAACAAACGAATCATCAAGAACTGCTTTGAAATGTGCACTGCGTTGCCACTGTAGTGGTAAGCAAACAGTTAATTTTTCAAAGCGCGGTTATAAGATGTAACAGATCTTCTTTTTTAGTTTTGTCGGTGACCAGACGCAGACCTCCTCTCGGCCAAATTTTGAATCACGCAACCTGTGATGTTTATTCGGCAAAAGCTGTTCAAAAATGAATACACGGACGTTACGGATAGTGTTTTCTTCATTGTGTGTAAAATATATTTTCTTTTGGTTTTATCGAAGCGTTGGATTCCAAGGGAATAATAAATACGCCAGAAAGAGGTATTACGTCAGCCATGGAATGTAGTGATGTTGCAGCTTTCACTTTCGCTACGTGACAAATAAGATCGTGTTTACTTTGCAAGTTTATTTCGGCAGAAGCGACGGTCATTAATTTATTTGGAATTTTTCGAGTATTTCTTGTGGTTGTAGGCAAATAAAGTAAATTCTTTGACTGTTTCATCGCAGCGAGTTTGGTGATCAGAAGGAAAATTAAATATTTGCAAGCCAAGCAAAGAACGTGTCAGAACATGCAAGGATTACGTCATTGGTAGGGAAATAACCACCGTACTAAAGATAGCTGTGGATAACGCAATTCTTGAATTATGTGACTCGTGCGACTTCTTTGCTAACCCTTTACTAAAGGGAAAAAACACTTAAATTTAATCGTGACTTTAGAGAAAGAAAGCGGTTTTTAATAGTGTTCGTATCTTCATGCCCATACATATCCCGAAGAAAGTTCCAGATTAAGGCTATTACGTCACCGGAGGTGTCACAACGGCTACGACTGATGGTGCTATAATAGAGTTTGTATTGATCAAGTGCTGTGATGTCAACAATAATCAATGAATCATCAATGAATCATCAAAGATTGCTTTGGAATATGCACTGCGTTGCGACTGTAGTACTAAGAAAACAGTTAAATTTTAAAAGCGCGGTTATAAGATCTAACAGATCTTGTTTATTTTTTTTGTCGGTGACCAGACGCAGACGTGCGCTCGGCCAAATTTCGAGTCACGCAACGTGTGATGTTTTTTCCGCCAGAAGCTGTTAAAACATTAACACACGGATAATTTTACGGATATTTTTTCCTTTGTTGTGGGTAAAATATATTTTCTTTTGATTTGAAAAGAAGCGTTGGATTCAAAGGGAACAAGAAGATCTGTTAGATCTTATAACCGCGCTTTTAAAATTTAACTGTTTTCTTAGCACTACAGTCGCAACGCAGTGTACATTCAAAAGCAATCCTTGATGATTCATTGATTACTGTAGACACCACATTACTTGATCAACACAAACTGTATTATTGCACCATCAGTCGTAACCGGTGTGAAATCTCCGATGACGTAATAGTCTTAATCTGGAACTTTCTTCGGGATACGTATGGGCATGAAGATACGAACACTATTAACAACAGCTTTCTTTCTTAAAAATCACGATTAAATTAAATTGTTTTTTCCCTTGAGTAAAGGGCTAGCAAAGAAGTCACACAAGTCACATAATTCAAGAATTGCGTTATCCACGACTATCTTTAGTACGGTGGTTATTCCCCACCAATGACGTAATCCTTGCACATTCTGACAAGTTCGTTGCTTGGTTTGCAAATATTTAATTTTCCTTCCGATCTATGAACTGGCTGCGATTAAACAGTCAAAGGATTTACTTCATTTGCGTAAAACCACAAGAAATACTCACAAAATTACAAATAACTTAATGACCGTCGCTTCTGGCGAAATAAACTTGTAAAGTAAACACGATCGTATTTGTCACGTAGCGAAAGTGAAAGCTGCAACGTCAACGCATTCCATGGCTGACGTAATAACTTTTTTAGCGTATTTATTATTCCCCTTAAATCCAACGCTTTGATAAAACGAAAAGAAAATATATTTTACCCACAAAAAAGAAAACAATATCCGTAAAATTGTCCGTGTATTTATGTTTTAACAGCTTCTGGCGGAAAAACACCACACGTTGCGTGACTCAAAGTTTGGCCGAGCGGAGGTCTGCGTCTGGTTACCGACAAAAAACAAGAAGATCTGTTAGATCTTATAACCGCGCTTTTAAAATTTTACTGTTTTCTTAGTACTACGGTCGCAACGCAGTCCATATTCCAAAGCAATCTGTGATGATTCATTGATTACTGTAGACATCACAGCACTTGATCAACACACACTCTATTATTGCACCATCAGTCGTAGCCGTTGTGACATCTCCGATGACGTAATAGTCTTAATCTGGAACTTTCTTCGGGATATGTATGGGCATGAAGATACGAACACTATTACAAACCGCTTTCTTTCTTTAAAGTCACCATTAAATTTAATTGTTTTTTTCCCTTGAGTTAAGGGTTAGCAAAGAAGTCACACAAGTCACATAATTCAAGAATTGCGTTATCTACGGCTATCTTTAGTACGGTGGTTATTTCCCTATCAATGACGTAATCTTTGCACGTTCTGACACGTTCTTTGCTTGGCTTGCAAATATTTAATTTTCCTTCCGTTCTATGAACTTGCTGCGATGAAACAGTCAAAGGATTTACTTCATTTGCCTAAAACCACAAGAAATACTCGCAAAATTACAAATAAATTAATGACCGTCGCTTCTGCCGAAATAAACTTGCAAAGTAAACACGATCTTATTTGTCACGTAGCGAAAGTGAAAGCTGCAACGTCAGCGCATTCCATGGCTGACGTAATACCTTTTTTCAGCGTATTTATTATTCCCTTTAAAT
This sequence comes from Orbicella faveolata, assembly GCF_042242905.1. Taxonomy (NCBI): domain Eukaryota; kingdom Metazoa; phylum Cnidaria; class Anthozoa; order Scleractinia; family Merulinidae; genus Orbicella; species Orbicella faveolata. The sequence goes on from NW_028301552.1 coordinate 25,438,584, forward strand.
CCAACGCTTTGATAAAACGAAAAGAAAATATATTTTACCCACAAAAAAGAAAACAATATCCGTAAAATTGTCCGTGTATTTATATTTTAACAGCTTCTGGCGGAAAAACATCACACGTTGCATGACTCAAAGTTTGGCCGAGCGGAGGTCTGCGTCTGGGCACCGACAAAAAAAAACAAAATAAACCACGGGTAAACCCACAACCGGGCTCGGCCCATGGCCGCGCGGTTAAAAAAAAAAAAAAATCACGGGTAAACGTAGAACCGCGCTCGGCCCATGGCCGTGCGGTTAATAATAAATACGCTAAAAAAAGGTATTACGTCAGCCATGAAATGCGTTGACGTTGGAGCTTTCACTTTCGCTACGTGACAAATAAGATCGTGTTTACTTTGGAAGTTTATTTCGCCAGAAGCGAAGATCATTAATTTACTTACAAGTTTGCGAGTATTTCTTGTGGTTTTAGGCAAATGAAGTAAATTCTTTGGCTGTTTCATCGCAGCGAGATCATAGATCGGAAGGAAAATTAAATATTTGCAAGCTAAGCAAAGAACATGTCAGGACATGCAAGGATTACGTCTCTGGTAGGGAAATAACCGCCGCACTAAAGATAGCCGTGGATAACGGAAGTCTTAAATTATGTGACTCGTGTGACTTCATTGCTAGCCCTTTACTCAAGGAAAAAATTAAATTTAAACTTGACTTTTAAGAAAGAAAGCTGTTGTTAGTAGTGTTCGTATCTTCTCGTCCATACATATCCCGAAGAAAGTTCCAAATTAAGACTATTGCGTCATCGGAGATTTCACAACGGCTACGACTGATGGTGCAATAATACAGTTTGTGTTGATCAAGTGATGTGATGTGTACGGTAACAAAAGAATCATCAAGGACTGTTTTGGAATGTGCACTGCGTTGGGTCTGCAGGGGTAAGCAAACAGTTAAATTTTAAAAGCGCAGTTATAAGATCTACTAGATCTTCTTGTTAACCGCCCGGCCATGGGCCGAGCGCGTTTCTAGGTTTACCCGGGGTTTATTATTGAGTTATTTTTTTGTAAAAAAAATACCTCTTAGTCGGCGCGTCGGGTATGTTATGGACGGGTCAATGGGTGAGTGAGTGAGTGAGTGAGTGAGAGATGTATGTATGTCACACCAATCAGATTGGATCTACTATGAACAGCCAATCAAATTTCTTGTTGTAAAGGTAAATGGTACGTGAGAAACACAAGGTATGTATAAACACAAGGACTTTGGTAATTGAAAAATAAACAGTGACGTGTATGTTGCTGGTTTGTGATTTTTAGTCCGGTTTGGAGGGGAGTGTGACAGTTACATACGTACATTGGGTTGTTTGAGAGTGTATAATTTTCAGTGTACTGGTGGCTAGTTATGAACGAGATGAGTCTTGAGCTTTGAAGCAGTTCGTGAGTAGTAGGCAAATGGCACGAGATATTTTTATTTTTAATTACAAAGGGTAACTTGATACTTTTGTTTTTCACAAGGAGTTAATTCAATTAGATGTCACGAATCGTTGGTTCTAGTTCTTAGGACATGTTTTAGAGGAGACGAGACTATTTAGATTTGAAGCAGTTCTAACGTTTACAATAGTAAGTGCAGGTAACGATTGTTTTGTTCTTATTGCATGCAAATATAACGAGATATTTTTATTTTTTAGTTACAATGGGTAATTTGACACTCTTGTTTTTCACAAGGTAGTAAATTCAATTAGAGCTGACGAATCGTCGCGACTTGTTCCCACGAGATGTTTGCTATTTTTAGTTACAAATGGTAACTCAACACTTTTGTTTTTCATATGGGAGTAAATTCAATTAGAGCTTACAAGTTATCGGCTATTGTTCCCAGGATATTAGACAAAAAAGAAGCTTTCCTTTCTAGAGTGTTTTTACGTCTCTGCAGTAGCAGTTTAATATTTTTATTTGATGGGCATTTTATGACATTCTTTTCAGTCCGATATTTTTAAAGGTAAAAAGTATAAAAACTGTTCAAAAGTTCTTTGAAGACTGTGTGGCACCAAGTTAAAGTGCAATTTAATTAAATCAGACTTTCAACGTATCAGAGAGGTTTTTTTCTCTTTCTTTAAATTTTCGGTGAAGTAGTGTTGTTGCGTTGTGTCGTGTAAAAAGGGTAAACTTACTACTCGTATAAAATGCGAAAAGTTCTCTTAACTTGAGTATTTTTGAGCAAAAATTCCTCTTGGTGGCTGGAAGGGCTCCCGAGGGGGTACTCCCAGAAAAATTGGTTGGGGGTGTGCGGCCCGCTTTCCAAAACCCTTAACCCTATTTATGACCAAAATCTGCGATATTCCTTACCCTATTTATGACCTGACCAAAAATTCGAAACCCTATTGACGACCTGACCCTCAAATCAAAACCCTGTTTCAGACCTGCGTTATAATTAGCTCCCTAGTTCAAACCAATGTTAAATTACCGTAAACGTATAAATTTGTGAAGGGCTTTTGTTGATTTTCTTTTCGATAATGATGAAAAAGTGGCTTCTTCTTAAGGTGGTATGGTACCCTCAATATGGACCAAAAAGTTTGTTTAAATATGGTAAAGAAAGATCAATTGTGTGCTATTGCACTCAAGAAGAGAAATTAAATTTCTAGAGTTTTACTCAAAATGACTGCTATGGAAACCAGCCACAGCCTTTTGAAGTAGTGTTTTATAGTATTGACGCCAACACTTCCTGCTCTTTTACAAAACAAGAATTGACTGTCAAATAAGCATATCATGTAAGTTTCTGTTTTGTTCTGTGATATGAACCTAAGTTTTGACAGTTAACTCTTATTTTCAGTGCTTTTTACAGCTTTATTTGGAAATAACCTTATTTTTTACCAGTGGACAAATCATCTCATGTCACGTGACAGACCTTAAAATGTTACGATTTTTTTGGTTTACATCATCACGACACTATTGCTCTTTGATGAGCCCAAGTTTCAGAAATTCTACTTTAAAACCTTGCAAAGTAGAATTGTTGGCGCGAAGTCAGTCGGTACAAAGGTAAACTTTTGAGAAAAATGCACTTTAAGTTTCTTACACGAAGTATTAAGCATTTAACGAACCACAAATAGTGGGGGGGGGGGGGGGGTGCAGATTGGATCTCGGGGGAGGGGGTGCAATGGTTGTTCTATTTTGTAAAAAGTTACCGCAGTTGTCGGAAATATTCCTTGTCATAAGGGAAATGAATGAGCCTGTGATGGCAATTTGAGGCAAAGCTTTTCCCAAATAATTATACCAATCGAGTTGTGCATGTCTTAAAAGTTTTTTCTAAATACTTTCGTTCATATAAGTTAAAAATAATCTATATTTTTGGTCACGTTCTTATGGTAAACAGTCGTTGCTATGGCCGTTGCCACGTGAAAAAACTTATACCACTGTGTACTTTCCTTAAATTTCACACTCATCTGGAAGGAAATTCGGCAAGATCGTGTCAAAATGTTTTTCACAAGTCCTCAAGGGTCTTAAGTCTTGTATTTCCAAGAAATTGAATTTTTCATGAACATCGCCATATTTTGGGGTACCATACCACCTTAAAGCATACCCATATCAAGGCTAGAGTGCAAAAACCGTACCCTATTTATGACCAAAATGACCAAAATTAGCTAAAATCGATACCCTATTTATGACCAAAACGGCTGGAAAACCATGCCCTTCGGGGCCGCACAGACCTATATAGCCCATACAAGGGAGTCCCCCCCCCCCGGGGGAAGGGCTACGTGATCGGTGAGTGAGGGAGTTATACATATGCGCGTGTCAGACCAATCACAGTGTGGGTTGTATCAAAGAAAGAATAAAATTGCCTGTTAGAAAATAAGATGGTATCTACATTAATCTGGAGACGTGTCAGATTACTATAGTTTGTTCAGTCAAACATTTTATGGCTTACTATTTAGTTATCTTACCATTACCGATGTAACATCGTATGTACATCATAAACTCCCAGTTTCTTTCTTGCTGTACATCGCAACCAAAAAAACTTGTCAAATCAACCAAATCAGTACTGTAAACAGTTCCATGAATGCTCCTATCTCCGAGACTTATAGTTCACAAAAAAATAACTCTTGCACGCCTTGCGTGCCTATGTTTTTTTTTTTTTGTCGGTGACCAAACCCAAGCTCCCTCTCGGCCAAATTTTGAGTCACGCAACGTGTGATGTTTTTCCGCCAGAAGCTGTAAAAACATAATACACGGACAATTTTAGGGATATTGTTTTCTTTTCGTTTTATCGAAGCGTTGGATTCAAAGGGAATAATAAATACGCTAAAAAAAGGTATCACGTCGGCCATGGAATGCGTTGACGTTGCAGCTTTCACTTTCGCTACGTGACAAATAAGATCGTGTTTACTTCGCAAGTTTATTTCGGCAGAAGCGACGGTCATTAATTTATTTGCAATTTTGCAAGCATTTCTTGCGGTTTTAGGCAAATGAAGTAAATTCTTTGGCTGTTTCATCGCAGCCAGTTCGGTAATCAGAAGGAAAATTAAATATTTGCAAGCCAAGCAAAGAACATGTCACAACATGCAAGGATTGCGTCATTGGTAGGGAAATAACCACCGTACTAAAGATAGCCGTGGATAACGCAATTCCTGAATTATGTGACTCGTTAGACTTCTTTGCTAGCCCTTTCCTTAGGGGAAAAAGCAATTAAATTTAATCTTGACTTTTAAGAAAGCCGGAAAGCTGTTGTTAATAGCGTTCGTATCTTCATTCCCATACATATGCCGAAGAAAGTTCCAGATTAAGACTATTACGTCATCGGAGATTTCACAACGGCTACGACTGGTGGTGCAATAATACAGGTTGTGTTGATCAAGTGATGTGGTGTCTAGAGAAACCAATGAATCATCAAGGATTGCTTTAGAATGTGCACTGCGTTGCGACTGTAGTGCTAAGAAAACAGTTAAATTTTAAAAGCGCGGTTATAAGATCTAACAGATCTTCTTGTTAACCGCGCGGCCATGGGCCGAGCGCGGTTCTAGGTTTACCCGTGGTTTATTAACCGCGCGGCCATGAGCCGAGCGCGGTTCTAAGTTTACCCGGGGTTTATTATTTTTTTTAACCGCGCGGCCATGGGCCGAGCGCGGTTCTAGGTTTACCCCTGGTTTATTTTTTTAACCGCGCGGCCATGGGCCGAGCGCGGTTCTAGGTTTACCCGCGGTTTATTTATTTTTTTTTGTCGGTGACCAGACGCAGACCTCCGCTCGGCCAAATTTTGAGTCGCGCAACGTGTGATGTTTTTGCGGCAGAAGCTGTTAAAACATAAATACACGGACAATTTTACGGATATTGTTTTCTTTTTTGTGGAAAAAATATGTTTTCTTTTCGTTTTATCAAAGCGTCGGATTTAAAGGGAATAATAAACACGCTGAAAAAAGGTATTACGTCAGTCATGGAATGTGTCGACGTTGCAGCTTTCACTTTCGCTACATGACAAATAAGATCGTGTTTACTTTGCAAGTTTATTTCGCCAGAAGCGACGTTCATTAATTTATTTGTAATTTTGCGAGTATTTCTTGTGGTTTTAGGCAAATGAAGTAAATTCTTTGGCTGTTTCATCGCAGCGAGTTCATAGATCGGAAGGAAAATTAAATATTTGCAAACCAAGCAACGAACTTGTCAGAACGTGCAAGGATTACGTCACTGGTAGGGAAATAACCACCGTACTAAAGATAGCCGTGGATAACGCAATTCTTGAATTATGTGACTTGTGTGACTTCTTTGCTAGCCCTTTACTCAAGGGAAAAAACAATTTAATTTAATCGTGATTTTTAAGAAAGAAAGCTGTTGTTAATAGTTTTCGTATCTTCATGCCCATACATATCCCGAAGAAAGTTCCAGATTAAGACTATTACGTCATCGGAGATTTCACACCGGTTACGACTGATGGTGCAATAATACAGTTTGTGTTGATCAAGTAATGTGGTGTCTACAGTAATCAATGAATCATCAAGGATTGCTTTGGAATGTACACTGCGTTGCGACTGTAGTGCTAAGAAAACAGTTAAATTTTAAAAGCGCGGTTATAAGATCTAACAGATCTTCTTGTTTTTTTTTGTCGGTGACCAGACGCAGACCTCCGCTCGGCCAAACTTTGAGTCACGCAACATGTGATTTTTTTCTGCCAGAAGGTGTTAAAACATAAATACACGGACAATTTTACCGATATTGTTTTCTTTTTTGTGGGTAAAATATTTTTTCTTTTCGTTTTATCAAAGCGTTGGATTTAAAGGGAATAATAAATACGGTGAAAAAAGGTAGTACGTCAGCCATGGAATGCGCTGACGTTGCAGCTTTCACTTTCGCTACGTGACAAATACGATCGTGTTTACTTTGCAAGTTTATGTCGGCAGAAGCGACGGTCATTAATTTATTTGTAATTTTGTGAGTATTTCTTGTGGTTTTACGCAAATGAAGTAAATCCTTTGACTGTTTCATCACAGCCAGTTCATAGATCGGAGGAAAATTAAATATTTGCAAGCCAAGCAAAGAACGTGTCAGAACGTGCAAAGATTACGTCATTGGTAGGGAAATAACCACCGTACTAAAGATAGCCGTAGATAAGGCAATTCTTGAATTATGTGACTCGTGTGACTTCTTCTCTAACCCTTAACTCAAGGGAAAAAACAATTAAATTTAATCGTGACTGTAAAGAAAGAAAGCGGTTTGTAATAGTGTTCGTATCTTCATGCCCATACATATCCCGAAGAAAGTTCCAGATTAAGACTATTACGTCATCGGAGATGTCACAACGGCTACGACTGATGGTGCGATAATAGAGTTTGTGTTGATCAAGTGCTGTGATGTCTACAGTAATCAATGAATCATCAAAGATTGCTTTGGAATATGCACTGCGTTGCGACTGTAGTGCTAAGAAAACAGTTAAATTTTAAACGCGCGGTTATAAGATCTAACAGATCTTGTTTTTTTGTCGGTGACCAGACGCAGACCTCCGCTTGGCCAAATTTTGAGTCACGCAACGTGTGATGTTTTCGCGGCAGAAGCTGTTAAAACATAAATAGACGGACAAGTTTACGGATATTGTTTTCTTTTTTGTGGAAAAAATATATTTTCTTTTCGTTTTATCAAAGCGTCGGATTTGAAGGGAATAATAAACACGCTAAAAAAGGTATTACGTCAAGCATGGAATGCGTTGACGTTGCAGCTTTCACTTTCGCTACCTGACAAATAAGATCGTGTTTATTTTGCAAGTTGATTTCGCCAGAAGCGACGTTCATTAATTTATTTGTAATTTTGCGAGTATTTCTTGTGGTTTTGGGCAAATGAAGTAAATTCTTTGGCGGTTTCATCGCAGCGAGTTCATAGATCGGAAGGAAAATTAAACATTTGCAAGCCAAGCAACGAACTTGTCGGAACGTGCAAGGATTACGTCATTGGTAGGGAAATAACCACCGTACTAAAGATAGCCGTGGATAACGCAATTCTTGAATTATGTGACTTGTGTGACTTCTTTGCTAGCCCTTTACTCAAGGGAAAAAACAATTTAATTTAATCGTGATTTTTAAGAAAGAAAGCTGTTGTTAATAGTTTTCGTATCTTCATGCCCATACATATCCCGAAGAAAGTTCCAGATTAAGACTATTACGTCATCGGAGATTTCACACCGATTACGACTGATGGTGCAATAATACAGTTTGTGTTGATCAAGTAATGTGGTGTCTACAGTAATCAATGAATCATCAAGGATTGCTTTGGAATGTACACTGCGTTGCGACTGTAGTGCTAAGAAAACTGTTAAATTTTAAAAGCGCGGTTATAAGATCTAACAGATCTTCTTGTTATTATTTTTTTTTGTCGGCGACCAGACGTAGACCTCCGCTCGACGAAATTCCGAGTCACGCAACGTGTGATGTTTTTTCCGCCAGAAGCTGTTAAAACACTAATACACGGATAATTTTACGGATATTGTTTCCTTTGTTGTGGGTAAAATATATTTTCTTTTGGTTTTATCGAAGCGTTGGATTCAAAGGGAATAATAAATACGCTAAAAAAAGGTATTACGTCAGCCATGGAATGCGCTGACGTTGCAGGTTTCACTTTCGCTACGTGACAAATAAGATCGTGTTTACTTTGGAAGTTTATTTCGCCAGAAGCGACGGTCATTAATTTATTTGCAAGTTTGCGAGTATTTCTTGTGGTTTTAGGCAAATGAAGTAAATTCTTTGGCTCTTTCATCGCAGCGAGATCATAGATCGGAAGGAAAATGAAATATTTGCAAGCTAAGCAAAGAACATGTCAGGACATGCAAGGATTACGTCTTTGGTAGGGAAATAACCACCGTACTAAAGATAGCCGTCGATAGCGCAATTCTTGAATTATGTGACTCGTGTGACTTCTTTGCTAGCCCTTTACTCAAGGAAAAAATTAAATTTAAACTTGACTTTTAAGAAAGAAAGCTGTTGTTAATAGTGCTCGTATCTTCATGCCCATACATATCCCAAAGAAAGTTCCAGATTAACACTATTACGTCATCGGAGATTTCGCAACGGCTACGACTGATGGTGGAATAGTACAGCTGTGTTGATCAAGTGATGTGATGTCTACAGTAATCAATGAATCATCAAGGATTACTTTCGAATGTGCACTGCGTTGCGACTGTACTGCTAAGAAAACAGTTAAATTTTAAAAGCGCGGTTTTAAGATCTAACAGATCTTCTTGTTTTTTCTAGTTTTGTCGGTGACCAGACCCAAACTTCCACTCGGCCAACTTTTGAATGATGCAACCTGTGATGTTTACTCGCCAAAAGCTGTTAAAACATTAATACAAGGACAATGTTACGCATATTATTTTCTTTACTTTGAGTAAAATATATTTTCTTTTGGTTTTATCGAAGCGTTGGATTCGGAGGGAAATAATAAATACGCTAAAAAAGGCATTATGTCAGCCATGGAATGCGCTGACGTTGCAGCTTTCACTTTCGTTACGTGACGAATAAGGTCGTGTTTACTTTGCAAGTTTATTTTGGCAGAAGCGACGGGCATCAATTTATTTTCAATTTTGCGAGTATTTCTTGTGGTTTTAGGCAAATGAAGTAAATTCTTTGGCTGTTTCATCGCAGTGAGTTTGGTGATTAGAAGGAAAATTAAATATTTGCAAGCCAGGCAAAGAACATGTCAGGACATGCAAGGACTACGTCATTGGAATGGAAATAACCACCGTACTAAAGGTAGCCGTGGATAACGGAAGTCTTGAATTATATGACTCGTGTGACTACTTTGCTAGCCCTTTACTCATGGAAAACACGAATTAAATTTAATCATGACTTTTAATAGTGTTATTATTGTTGCGTTCGTATCGTTCATGCCCATACATATTCCGAAGTAAGTTCCATATTAAGAACATTACGTCAACGGAAATTTCACAATGGCTACGAGTACGACTGATGGTGCAATAGTACAGTTTGTGTTGATCAAGTGATGTGGTGTCTACAGTAATCAATGAATAATCAAGGACTACTTTCGAATGTGCACTGCATTACGACTGTAGTGCTAAGAAAACAGTTAAATTTTAAAAGCGCGGTTATAAGATCTAACAGATCTTGTTTACTTGAAAATGCACTGAAAATCATGTGATTACCAACCGTTGACTAATAGTCGTTATCTAGTTACATCAGCTTTGAAAAGTCGTAGCTATTTCTATGAGAGAACTCTTATTGAAACCTAGCATCCGAAAGCTGACATGTAAGAAATAGCAATAGAGATGTCACCAGAAAACATTACACGGTGCAACGAAGGAATAGAAAAAGTAAATTTTCCCATGCATAATTGTCTCGGAGCAGACCATTTGCGTATTCTCGGTATTAGACTGGAACTAGCTTGCAACTGAGGCTAATGCAGGGAGTCTTTTTCAAATGCAAATGACATTAATCTCTTTTTAATGATATTCCCCCGTATGAGCCTCCATTGCAAGCTAGTTCCAGTCCAATACCGAGAATATGAAAATGGTAGATTGCAGTAGGTCCCCTTTTTTCAAAACAAACAAACAAAAAACAGTAAGTATACAACAGTTAACATGCCCTCTTTGTAGAAAGTGTCCACTGCTATTACCCAGTAGGGAGCTTAAGCAACGACGACGACGACGACGCAGAGGACGCCTGGTAAAAAATGAATTTATATTTTACAAGCGAAATTCGCGATTGTCCAGATCTGTTCGGTACGCCAATGGCTCTAAAGACGTCCTTAAGCTAAATATGCAACGACGGCGTTCAATTCCAAATGGAAATACGAAAAATTAGCCGTCGTCGTCCACGTTCCGTAGACGACGCAAAACTTGGTCATTTCACGTTGTTGTTTTCCAGAGGACGGCAAAGGAATGTACGATTTATAACGCACGTGCACAGCTATTGTTTTGCTCATTAAACCTTTGTTTGGTGACGTTCTCGTTGCCGTCGTCGTGGTGGTTCGCTTAAGCTCCCTAGTATTAAGATTTTTTAGGCTAACAGACAGCATTTAGCAAAATTAAAAAAAATCTCATAGGATCAACATAGTTATTGACTGCTTCTATCATGATAAGTCTGGTAAATGTGGCATATATAGCCTGTCAGGAGGTTCTCCTCTGTGAGATTAGGGAACCAAAGGGAAGGAGAAAAAAAGGACTCTTGTCACTTGTCATACAAAGGAAGCAGACTTTTGACTACAAGGCTAAAGCACTCCTAGCAAGAGGCAATTTACTCTATACTTTCTTTCAGTGGAAAAATTCCACAGTACTTGGCTAAGCACTATATTTTTCTTACGCTTACAGCCAACATTTATATAAAAAAAACTATGAAATATTATGGAATCTATATAGCTGTCGACTAGTTATAATGATATGCCAGGTAAATATTGGGGGTAAATGTGAAATACAATAGCCTGTCAGCAGGCTCTCCTCTCGCGGATTGGTTAGGTCAAGGAAGAAAAACGGTTCTCCTCTCTTATCATACGAGGAAGACAGGTAAAAAGTACCCTGGTAATGGGCGATTAAGACATCAAGTCTTGGTCCTCATCAGGTTGAGGGCGGAGCAAGGCAGCATCATCAAGGGAGTCGTCATATGCTTCAGTATTTAGTGCCACGTAGCTCTGATCACTATAGCTGCTGGGCATCTGTCTACTAGCTCGGACACTCACTGCTCTTCCGTACCTGCATGGTAATATCAAAGGTATGTTGAGCTACTTCACGAAACAGATCTGGTACCATTGGGTTTTTAAATAACATTTTGTTTTGCCACCTCAAGCTATAAACACAACCAAAGTACAAAACTCCGATAAAAGGCGTTCACCTGGAGACAAAAACAGCACATAATTAATTCAATGACAATCCCGGACAAAACTATTGGGACACCAAGCAAGTTCTCCCGTCCCCCCACTTACAATGTCGATAATCAGGTAATTTTTTTCTTTTTTCTCGAAACAAACGTAATATTTTTCAACATTGATTGGGGGAGGGTGGGGATAAGTGATCCAGCCTAAGTGTCCTAAATACTTTTGTCCGGGATTTTAGATAATCTGTCACGCAATGAATAAAAAGCTCTAGCAGAGCTAAATCTGAATGCAAAGGCCTTTGCCTGATTCAATTCTCACTGGTATTGTAGAAGTGAAACGAAATATATTCCTTGCTTGTTTCTATACGCTGTTGAGCTTCGTGGGCGAAGAGCTTGAAATAAGAGTGCGGTGCTTGATGTTTAGGTAGCTTGCATAGCAAGCGGTAGTAGCAAGCGCTCTTGTTCAAACACTCAACATTCTGGCCATGCGAAAATTGGGTCTAGAGCAAAAATATTGACAAAGTTACCTCCAATTCCGTCTTTTTTTTTGCTCTTGCCCCTAGTTTCGCGTGAGCAGACTTCACTTGTTCACACTCTACGACGGAAACACCTGCTATACGGGTTAATGTTTGGGCCGCGTTCTGATTTTCGAGTGCTCTACATAGGCTCTTAACATCATGGGCACCTACTCTGATGGGCACCTCACTCCAGTCAAGGACGAAGCAGTTATTGTATCACAGCGTACTACCATTATGAATTCTTTATTTTTCAATCGTTTTAATCCATTGGCCGTCAAAAGCACTGCTAGAATCGAAAAAAATGGATTTCTTTGTTTCTTAATTACTTTTAAACGGTATCAATATTTAACCAAAGCTGTAACAAGAAGCTCAAGCAAACTGGGACGTTATTTAACTTTTTTTGTTAAAAAGAAAATTATAAACTGCTTTTTATAACAAAAAAAGATTCCATATTTTAAAAAAAACGTGACATTCCCCACGCTATATGCGAAACACTTTGAACCAAAAACAGATTACGTATGTCCATTATTGAGTCTCAAAAGGTCGCGTGTAAAGATGCGAAATAAATTTCTACTGTTCAGACAATCTGTTCCTTAAACTCAGTGAAAAAATTATATACAAGTTTTCCTTTTTCCGTTTTCTGTTGCATTTGCCCTTTCTTACTATGCAGTTGTGTTTTGTTTCGTGGTTATGCCTCTGAGTCTTTTACTGCATTTTTGTGTGGCTTACTCGAAGTGTGTCGCCACACTATGTCATGATCCGACTTATTTATTTATTTAGTTGTTTTTTTTTGTAAAAAAATACCTCGTAGTCGGCACGTCGGGTATGTTATGTACGGGTCAGTGGATGAGTGAGTGAGAGAGTGAGAGATGTATGTATGTCACACCAATCAGATTGGATCTACTATAAGCAGCCAATCAGATTTCTTGTTGTAAAGGTAAATGGTATGTGAGAAGATTTGATCCCGACACAGTTTAGAACGGCCATATTTATTCTTCTATAAAAGAGGAGGAAGTATTCATATATTGGGCTTACTTCGACATTTTCTGTGGGTTAGGCTGACGATTTTAGTTACGAACGAGATGAGCCTTGAGGTTTGAAACAGTTCGTGAGTTAGTAGTATGCAAATGCAACGAGGTATTTTTATTTTTAGCTACAAAGGTAACTTGATACTTTTGTTTTTCACAAGGAGCAAATTCAATTAGAGGTCACGAATCGTCGCTTCTAGTTCTTAGGATATGTTTTAGAGGAAACGAGACTATTTAGAGACAGTTCTAACGTTTACAATAGTAAGTGCAGCTGACGATTGTTTTGTTCTTGTTGCATGTAAATACATCGAGACATTTTTATTTTTTAGTTACAAAGGGTAATTTGACACTTGTTTTTCACACGGGAGTAAATTCAATTAGAGCTGACGAATCGTCACCACTCTTTCCCACGAGATGTTTGCTATCTTTAGTTACAAATGGTAACTTAACACTTTTGTTTTTTATATTGGAGTAAATTCAATTAGAGCTGACAAGTTATCGGCTATTGTTCACGGGATATTAAACAAAAAAAGCTTTCATTTCTGGACGGTTTTTACGTCTCTGCAGTAGCAGTTTATTTTTATTTGATGGGCATTTTATGACATTCTTTTCAGTCTGATATTTTTAAAGGTAAAAGGTATCAAAACTGCTCAAATGTTCTTTGAAGACTGCGTGGCACCAAGTTAAAGTGCAATTTAATTAAATCAGACTTTCAATGCGTCAGAGAGGTGTTTTTCTCTTTCTTTCTATTTTCGGTGAAGTAGTGTTGTTGTGTTGTGTAAAAAGGGTAAACTTACGACTCGTATAAAATGCGAAAAGGTCTCTTGAGTATTTTTGAGCAAAAATTCCTCTTGGGGGTTGGAAGGGCTATGTGATTGGTGAGTGAGGGAGTTATGCATATGCACGTGTCACACCAATTACAGTGTGGGTTTTTATCAAAGCACGAATCAAAGAAAAAATAAGATGGTATCTACATTAATCTGGAGACGTGTCAGATTACTGTTGTTTGTTCAGTCAAACATTTTATGGCTTACTATTTAGCTATCTTACCATTACCGATGTAACATCGTATGTACATCATAAATTTCCAGTTTCTTTCTTGCTGTACATCGCAACCAAAAAACTTGTCAAATTAACCAAATCTTTATTGTTAACAGTTCCATGAATGCTCTTATCTCCGAGACTTCACAAAACAAATAACTCTTGCACGTCTTGCGTGCCTATGTTTTATTTATTTGTCTGCGAGAGTCAGCGCCTGTCGTGTGGTCTTGTGTTGTTTGGCGCACTAGTCTGAGTCAGCCATTTCGGTTGTAAGTGTGGTCTCTAGTTTCCCCTGCTTTTAGTTTTCATTTTGAGCTTGGTCTTGAGTTCTGCATCTTATCATTTCTAATCCGTGTTGAAAATCTAGCTTCGTAATCCACCGTAGGAAAAAATATGGCGGCTGTACATTTTACCACAATGCCTTGCGAACCTAACACAGCCTATAAGGCACTAAGAAAGCCAAATGTTTATGAGATTTGTCCCTGTACAAAGGACATTGAGTAGCCTGGGTTTGAAGATTTTATAACGTTTCTGTACGTTTTTATAAACGTTTTTAAAGTTGTCGTGCGCTAAGAACTGTGGGTTAATGTACCAGTCGCCATCTTTTTTACTATGGAGGATCAAGTACAAATAACGAAACCCATTGGAATTGATGTTTCACTTTCACGTGTTCATGCATGTCGACAAATTGAGACAACGGGAGTAAAGTTCCTTGTGAATGCTAGGACAGACTTGGCATGTGTCCAGTGAGGGTTCCACAGGAGCCACTGTACTTTTAAAAGCCAATACTCATTTTTTTGAACCGTCAGAAAATGAAAATGTCTCCATCGGTGACCACAAATTCAAAGACAGTGCCGCTTGAGTTTGAAAACAATATAAATTACAGACCCCTTCTCAAGACTTTTGGAAACAAGAGGGTAATATATTTCATCGCTTTACATTTGGATGGAAATAGTGGAATTACTTGTTTACTTGTAAGTCATGGAAGAGGTCATTCAACGATCAGTTGACTGTAAAGCCGTCGATTTGCGGAATATATTTTTACGCTTTTGAGTATAGTATGCTTCTTCGCCTCAGTTTGAATATGAACTGTCACCTTTTCTCTTTGTCCAAATTAGATATTCAAAAGTGAAATAAATTACCATAGTAGAGCTGATTTGCATTTGTTTACTGCACTTAGAAATCATAATCACATTGTTCCAAAAGTAAGCTTATTATATTTGGAGATTTAGACAAAGATTTCTTTGCTATTGTTTTAATTCACATTGTTGACCATATATTAATATGATGTAGGTCTTATTTAAATTTGTTAAGCCATATATAAAATCAGTTTTATTTAAAACTGGACCATTGCATAATACAATTTGAGTTTTCATTGGCTTGTTAGCCATAATAGCGGAGCTCCGGCAGCCCGAAGGGCCGCTAAGCGGAGGCCCATACTCATATAGGAAAGAAAAGGAAACCCATGGGTTGATTTTCTCATGGTTATCCTGGCTAGCGGTATTGATCGTGGGCGCGTACGCACGACGGTGACGGCGACGGAGTCGCACAACATGGCGGCCATACTCCAAATAATAGGTTGACAGAGATATGCACCCTTGCTTTACCGTAAACTTCTTTGATATTGGACATCCATGTTATGATCAAATGACATCTGTCAAAACAAGGTATTCGCTGACCAGTATTATGGGACCATATCGCGGGCTCAAGTTTACAGCTCATCGAGGTCACACTTGTTTTTGAAGTTGACCGCTGACCAAGTGCTGATTTTCGATTGGATTGCGGGCTCATGTGAGGTTAACTTGTTGAAAACAGGGCAGGATTGTTCGGAAGGCAGTTAACGCTAACCCAGGATTAAAAGTTGACCGAATTATAACTTTTTCTTCTCCACAAATGTTTTTTGCTGCTTTGGTTTGTGTATATGGTGATTATTAAAACTCAAAACAGGAGGCCAAACAATATACAGAAAACCTCACTGCAAAGTTGAAAACTCAAATCAAAATTCTTCCTTTTCCTGGGTTAGCTTGTGGGGCTCTGAACAACCCGGAACAGGAGCTACGCTTTTAAGCTGGCCTAAATCTGTATATTATTAGTATATCATTCAGGAATTATACCATGCTCTACAAATATGGTAAGTTTATATGTATAATTTAGTCATTATAAACAATAGTTATTATTGGATGAGGTTTTTATGATATCTAGAATAATCAAGGTTGAGGTAAGTGTTATCAGCCGAAGCTGAAGGCTGATAACACTAACCGAGACCTTGATTATTTTGGATATCACTAAAAACCGAATCTCATAACTGTTTTATTATACATTGTCAGTGGATTCATTAAGGGCTGGGCACCGGGCAGATTGACCACCTGTGAGCACAACTTTGCCTGGCTGTTCAACTCTGGGCTTTCAATGCGGCTTTTGTGGATAAAACTTGAATGCAAGTTGCTTTTCTTTGATTTCTGCATGTGCCTTCCCAAAAATAAAACTGAAATTCATTTAAAAAAAAGAAAATCTCCTTGTCTTATTCCTTCCTTGACACTGCTCATGTATCACTCCAT